>NC_133601.1:4740230-4761605 GCF_964106895.1 Numenius arquata | reverse complement strand
GGGCTGGAGAGCATGTGTCCCCCCCGATGCCTTCCAGCCCCCCCAAGTGTGGGTCTGTCCCCCCCCGCTGCCCCAAACTGGGGTTAGTGGAGTGTTTCTGAGTGTAACTGGTTTGTGTTTCAGGTGGTGGAGGAAGAGGAGGATGAAGATTTACCGGTGAGTGTGGGTTTTGACCTTTTTTGGTGTGTGGGCTTTTTTTTTTGGGGGGGGGCCTGACTGGGGATGCCCTGATTATTTTTTTTGGGGGGGGGATTAGAGGTGTCTCTTCCCCCAAACTGGGATTAGTGGAATACTTCTGTGTTTAACTGGTGTTTTGTTTTTAGGTGGTTTGAGGAGGATGAAGATTTATTGGTGAGTGACTTTTTTTTTGGGAGGGGGGGGCTGTTTTCTTTTGGGGGGGGCTGGAGAGCGTGTGGGCTCCCCCTGATGCCTTGCAGCCCCCCCAGGTGTGGCTCCATGCCCTCCCTCTGCTCCCCAAACTGGGATTAGTGGAATATTTGTGTCTTTAACTGGTGTTTTGTTTTCAGGTGGTTTGAGGAGGATGAAGACTTTCTGGTGAGTGTTATTTTTTTTCTTTTTTTCTTTTGGGGGGGGGTTGAAGAGCATGTGGCCCCCTCTGTATCCCTTCCAGCCCCCCCAGGTGGGGGGGTGCCCTGGTCTTTTTTTGGGGGGGTTTAGAGATGTCTCTTCCCCCCAGTTTGGGATTAGTGGAATATTTGTGTCTTTAACTGGTGTTTGGTTTGTAGGTGGTTTCAGGAGGATGAAGACTCTCTGGTGAGTGGTTTTTTTTTTTGGGGGGGGTCTGTTTTCTTTTGGGGGGGCTGGAGAGCATGTCCCCCCCTGATGCTTTCCAGCCCCCCCAGGTGTGGGTCTCTTCCCTCCCCCCAAACTGGGATTAGTGGAGTAGCTGTGTGTTTAACTGGTGTTTTGTTTTCAGGTGGCTGGAGGAGGATGAAGATGCATTGGTGAGTGATCCTTTTTTTGGGGGGGGGGGCTGTTTTGTTTAGGGGCTGGAGAGTGTGTGTCCCCCCCCGGATGCCTTCCAGCCCCCCCAAAGTGGGGTTAGTGGAGTGTTTCTGAGTGTGACTGTTTTGTGTTTCAGGTGGTGGAGGAAGAGGAGGATGAAGGTGTAGGGGTGAGTGTGGTTCTTGTGTTGTATTTTTGGTGTGGGTGGTTGGAGCCCCCCCTTTTTTTTGTGGTGGGGGGGTGGTGGCTGAGGGGCTCCTGCCCCCCCTTGTGCTGGGAGTGATGAAGAGTCCTGGTGAGTGTGTTTGGGGGTTCCCCCCCCTGTTTTTTTCCTTGTGGGTGGGGGCTGTCTGTTCTGGGAAAACCTATCTCAAGGGTTTGAGATTTTTTTTTTTGGGTGGGGGGTGGGCACCAACATCGAGCTGTGGCATGTGGGGGGGGTGGGGGGTGGCCCCCTGGGGGGGGGAGCCGCCCCCTGGGGGGGGGGAACCCCCCCTGGGGTGGGGGTGTGGAGGGAGGGGCCCCTTGAGGCTTTGGGGCCCCCCCCTTGAGGTGGGGGTGTGAGGGGGGGGCCCTTTGAGGCTTTGGGCCCCCCCTTAGGGTGGGGGTGTGAGTGGGGGGGCCCTTTGAGGCTTCAGGCCCCCCCTTGAGGTGGGGGTGTGAGGGGGGGCCCCTTATGAGGGGGGCCCCTGTGTGTGGGTGGGAAGAAGGGGGGGTGACTGGGAGTAGGGACCTCCTTAATGCTGGGGGGGGGCTGTCTTTGCTGGGATGCCCCCCCCTGCAAGTGCCGGGCAGGGAGGAATTATGCAGCACTTTGAGGAGGGGGGGGGGGAATCCTGGCCCCCCCCCTGCAGGGGTCTTGCTCCAGGGAGTGGGGGCAGAACCTTCTGGGAGGGGAGGGGGTTTCTCCTGGCCCCTGGGGGTTGTACCCAGGGGAGGGGGGGGGTGAGGTTGGAGGAGGGAGGGAAGGAGGGGGGGGGAATTGGTTTTGCCCCCCCCCCAGGCTTTGTACTTACCCACTTTGAGGAAGGTTTTGAGCTCCAGGGGCCGGATGGCTGCCGGCTGCTTCTCCAGGTGGCCGTAGGTCTCGGCGATGGTCTCCACCTCCACCTTGGGGCTGCGGAACAGCTCGTAGCTCCCGTCCCGGTTCTGGATGAAGCTCCGGGTGATCTCCAGGGGCAGCTGGAAAAGGAGGGAGGAGAACAGTTATGGGGGGGGGGGTTGCCTTTTTTTCCCCCCCCTCTTCCTCCTCCTCCTCCTCCTCCATCCCCTTCCCTTCTTCCCTTACCTCGGGGGTGTCGAAGATCTGCTTGACCTGCAGGACGTTGGTGATGTGCCAGGTGTACTTGGAGAAGGTGCCCAGGGGCAGGGCGTCCTTGCGGACAAAAGCTGGGAAAAAAAGGAAAAAACACCCAAAGTCACCCTTTTTCTACCCTTTTTTTTTTTCCCCTTCCTATTTTCTCCCTAGTGGACTCGGCTCTCCTTCCAGCGTGCGGCTACCGGGCTGGACTGGGAGGTAGCCCCCCCACGAGGCTTAACACTGAAATTTTTTCCCTCCTAAGAGGCTGTGAAATTGCTTCTTCTAAGGCTCTGAAATTTTTCCCTCCTCAAAGGCTCTGAAATTTTTTCTAAGTGGCCTCGGCTCTCCCTCCAGTGCGTGGCTACTGGGCTGGGCTGGAAGGTAGCCCCCACATGAGACTTAACTCTGAAATGTTTTCCTCTCCAAAGGCTCTGAAATTTTTTCTTCCAAAGGCTCTGAAATTTTTTCTTCCAAAGGCTCTGAAATTTTTTCTTCCAAAGGCTCTGAAATTTTTTCTTCCAAAGGCTCTGAAATTTTTTCTTCCAAAGGCTCTGAAATTTTTTCTTCCAAAGGCTCTGAAATTTTTTCTTCCAAAGGCTCTGAAATTTTTTCTTCCAAAGGCTCTGAAATTTTTTCTTCCAAAGGCTCTGAAATTTTTTCTTCCAAAGGCTCTGAAATTTTTTCTTCCAAAGGCTCTGAAATTTTTTCTTCCAAAGGCTCTGAAATTTTTTCTTCCAAAGGCTCTGAAATTTTTTCTTCCAAAGGCTCTGAAATTTTTTCTTCCAAAGGCTCTGAAATTTTTTCTTCCAAAGGCTCTGAAATTTTTTCTTCCAAAGGCTCTGAAATTTTTTCTTCCAAAGGCTCTGAAATTTTTTCTTCCAAAGGCTCTGAAATTTTTTCTTCCAAAGGCTCTGAAATTTTTTCTTCCAAAGGCTCTGAAATTTTTTCTTCCAAAGGCTCTGAAATTTTTTCTTCCAAAGGCTCTGAAATTTTTTCTTAGTGGCCTCGGCTCTCCCTCCAGTGCGTGGCTACTGGGCTGGGCTGGGAGGTAGCCCCCACATGAGACTTAACGCTGAAATTTTTTTCCTCCAAAGGCTCTGAAATTTTTTTCCTCCAAAGGCTCTGAAATTTTTTTCCTCCAAAGGCTCTGAAATTTTTTTCCTCCAAAGGCTCTGAAATTTTTTTCCTCCAGTGTGTGGCTACTGGCCCGGGCTCAGAGGTAGCCCCCCCACGAGGCTTAACGCTGAAATTATTTTTTTCCTCCTCAAAGGCTCTGAAATATTTTCTAAGGCTCTGAAATTTTTTCTTAGTGGCCTCGGCTCTCCCTCCAGTGTGTGGCTACTGGGCTGGGCTGGGAGGTAGCCCCCACATGAGACTTAACGCTGAAATTTTTTCCTCCAAAGGCTCTGAAATTTTTTTCCTCCAAAGGCTCTGAAATTTTTTCCTCCAGTATGTGGCTACTGGCCCGGGCTCAGAGGTAGCCCCCCCACGAGGCTTAACGCTGAAATTATTTTTTTCCTCCTCAAAGGCTCTGAAATATTTTCTAAGGCTCTGAAATTTTTTCTAAGTGGCCCTGGCTGTCCCTCCAGTGTGTGGCTACTGGGCTGGGCTGGAAGGTAGCCCCCATATGAGACTTAATGCTGAAATGTTTTCCTCTTCAAAGGCTCTGAAATTTTTTCTAAGTGGCCTCAGCTCTCCTCCAGTGCGTGGCTACAGGTTTGGGCTGGGAGGTAGCCCCCACATGAGACTTAATGCTGAAATTTTTTCTCCCCCTAAAAGGCTCTGAAATTTTTTCCTCCTAAAAGGCTCTGAAATTTTTTCTTAGCAGCCTCGGCTCTCCCTCCAGTGTGTGGCTACTGGGCTGGACTGGGAGGTAGCCCTCACATGAGACTTAATGCTGAAATTTTTTCATCAAAGGCTCTGAAATTTTTTCATCAAAGGCTCTGAAATTTTTTCATCAAAGGCTCTGAAATTTTTTCATCAAAGGCTCTGAAATTTTTTCTAAGTGGCCTCAGCTCTCCCTCCAGTGCGTGGCTACAGGTTTGGGCTGGGAGGTAGCCCCCATATGAGACTTAATGCTGAAATTTTTTCTCCCCCCAAAAGGCTCTGAAATTTTTTTCTAAGGCTCTGAAATATTGTCTAAGGCTCTGAAATTTTTTCTTAGCAGCCTCGGCTCTCCCTCCAGTGTGTGGCTACTGGGCTGGACTGGGAGGTAGCCCTCACATGAGACTTAATGCTGAAATGTTTTCCTCTCCACAGGCTCTGAAATTTTTTCACCAAAGGCTCTCTCTGCAGTGTGTGGCTACCGGGCTGGGCTGGGAGGTAGCCCCCCCATGAGACTTAATGCTGAAATTTTTTCTCCCCCCAAAAGGCTCTGAATTTTTTTTCTAAGGCTCTGAAATATTTTCTAAGGCTCTGAAGTTTTTTCTTAGCAGCCTCGGCTCTCCCTCCAGTGTGTGGCTACTGGCCCGGACTGGGGGGTAGCCCCCACGTGAGACTTAACACTGAAATTTTTCCCCCCCAAAGGGCTCTGGCTACTGTTCAGCAGTAGGGCTGCGACTGTCCCCTGGGCTCTGGGGCAGTGATTAAATTAGAGCTGGGGGGGGAGCTGATGGGGAATAAAGTCTTAGCTTTAAAGCTTCCTCGCCCCGGGGGGGGGGCTTTAAAGCTTCCTCCCCTCGGGGGGGGGCTGCTCTTGTTCTCTGCTCAATGCCGAGAGGGGATGAGGTAGGAGCTACAGCGAGGGGGGAAAAAGCCGCTCCAAGTGAGGGATCTTCTATTTTTTGGTGCGCCCCCCCTGGTTTTCCTCCCTCCCTTTATCCCGTGTGCCAAGGGTTTTGTGGAGGGGGGGGCCGGGGGGGGGGTCTCACCGGTGGTGGAGTTGGGCAACCTCTTCTTGGTGCTGCCGCTGGAGATGCGCTGCTGCAGCGCCTCGAAGAAAGCCTGGGGGATGTGGAACACCAGCGGCTCGGGCTTACCTGGGGGGGGGGGGGGAAAGGGGGAAAGAGAAGATTGGGGGGGGGGAAAAGGGGGTGCGGGGGCTGTCTAGTTTAACCCCATCCCTGTCCTCCTCCAGTTCTGCCTGTCTCCCTCTCCGGGCTCCAGCAGGGGGCTGGAAAACCACGTTTTTATCCCCTTCAGAGTAAATGATTCCCTCCAACTCGGAGTCCGGTGCTTCCCTCTCTCCCGGGGGGGCTGTTGGTTGGATTCCCTTCCAGCCCAGAGAGTGCGGGGAGGGGCAGGGACTGGGCCCCCGTGCTCCTCTTGGAGCTATTCCATCCCTTTCCCGAGAGCTGCCTCTCCCGTAGCCCCCCAGTTCCCCCCCCTCCCCACCCAAAGTGTCTCTGTGACCCCGGACTGGACCTTTTCCGGTGTGACTGTGGTGGCTTCGGGTCCCTCCGTGTGATGCTGGGGGGTGGGGGGTGCCAAGGTGTCATTAAGCACCACAGACTCGTTTAGGTTGGAAAATAATCCCATAGAGGAAGGGGGGGGAGAAACCAAGAGCAAGGATGGAGAGATGAGGGACCCCCAACCAGCCCAGGGTTGGCTCGTAGCTGGGGTGGAAGGGATCGTGAAGATCATCTCATTCCAACCCCCCCCCTGCCCTGGGCAGGGACACCTCCCACCAGACCAGGTTGCTCCAAGCCCCCTCCAACCCGGCCTTGAACCCCTCCAGGGATGGGGCAGCCACAGCTTCTCTGGGCAACCTGGGCCAGGCTCTCACCACCCTCACAGCAAAGAACTTCTTCCCCACATCTCAGTTCAGTTTCCCATTTTTTGGTTGAAAACCAAAACCTCCTCGTCCTAGGGCTCCCCTCCCCAAACACCATCCCTGGAGGGATCTAAAAGCCGGTGCTGAGGGACATGGGTCAGTGGTGGGTTGGGCAGTGGTGGGTTGATGGTTGGTCTTGATGAACTTCAAGGTCCCCTCCAACCCAGGGAAGTGGTGGAATCACCATAGAATCCCAGAACGTTTTGGGTTGGAAGGGACCTTAAAGCTCCTCCAGTTCCATCCCTTCTAGTGGCTGGGACATCTTCAGTGAGACCAGGTTGCTCCAAGCCCCCTCCAACCTGCCCTTGAACCCCTCCAGGGATGGGGCAGCCACAGCTTCTCTGGGCAACCTGGGCCAGGCTCTCACCACCCTCACAGCAAAGAACTTCTTCCCCACATCTCAGCTCCATCTCCCCTCTTTCAGTGGCAAACCCTTCCCCCTCCTCCTAGGGCTCCCCTCCCTCATCCAGAGTCCCTCCCCAGCTTTCCTGGAGCCCCCCCCTTTAGGGACTGGAAGGGGCTCCGAGGTCTCCCCGGAGCCTTCTCTTCTCCAGGCTGAACCCCCCCAACTCTCTCAGCCTGTCCTCCCAGCAGAGGGGCTCCAGCCCCCCCAGCATCTCCTCTGGTCACTCCAACGGTCCCAGAGCTGAACGGCAGAGGTTGGGCAGGGAGGGGAGCGGGGTCGTGCCCAGGGGCTCACCCCCACCCCGGCCGGGGTCCCCGAAGCCTCACCCTCAAACTGGTAGTGCATGGTCTGATGGATGCGCTCGGTGACGCTGGCCAGCCAGTCCTGGAAGGAGAGGGTCACCTGCGACTCGTCCAGCAGCTGGTTACAGCCTGCGAGAGAAACGGCAGGAAAAACCAGAAGAATAAGACTAAGCCCCCAAGACAGACTAAGCCCCCAAGACAGACTACACACTCAAGACTAAGACCCCAAGACAGACTACGCACTCAAGACTAAGCCCCCAAGACAGACTACGCACTCAAGACTAAGCCCCCAAGACAGACAGACTAAGCCCCCAAGACTGACTACACTCAAGACTAAGCCCCCAAGACAGACTAAGCCCCCAAGACAGACTACACTCAAGACTAAGACCCCAAGACAGACTAAGCCCCCAAGACTACGCACTCAAGACTAAGCCCCCAAGACAGACTGACTAAACTCCCAAGACAGACTACACACTCAAGACTAAGCCCCCAAGACAGACTAAGCCCCCAAGACTACGCACTCGAGACTAAGCCCCCAAGACAGACTACACACTCAAGACTAAGCCCCCAAGACAGACTAAGCCCCCAAGACTACACACTCAAGACTAAGCCCCCAAGACTACACACTCAAGACTAAGCCCCCAAGACAGACTACACACTCAAGACTAAGCCCCCAAGACTACACACTCAAGACTAAGCCCCCAAGACAGACTACACACTCAAGACTAAGCCCCCAAGACAGACTACACACTCAAGACTAAGCCCCCAAGACAGACAGACTAAGCCCCCAAGACAGACTACACACTCAAGACTAAGCCCCCAAGACAGACTACACACTCAAGACTAAGCCCCCAAGACTACACACTCAAGACTAAGCCCCCAAGACAGACTACACACTCAAGACTAAGCCCCCAAGACAGACTACACACTCAAGACTAAGCCCCCAAGACAGACAGACTAAGCCCCCAAGACAGACTACACACTCAAGACTAAGCCCCCAAGACAGACTACACACTCAAGACTAAGCCCCCAAGACAGACTACACACTCAAGACTAAGCCCTCAAAACTAAGCCCCCAAGACAGACTAAGCCCCCAAGACAGACTAAGCCCCCAAGACAGACTAAGCCCCCAAGACAGACTAAGCCCCCAAGACTACACACTCAAGACTAAGCCCTCAAGACAGACTAAGCCCCCAAGACTACACACTCAAGACTAAGCCCCCAAGACTACACACTCAAGACTAAGCCCCCAAGACAGACAGACTAAGCCCCCAAGACAGACTACACACTCAAGACTAAGCCCCCAAGACTACGCACTCAAGACTAAGCCCCCAAGACAGACTACACACTCAAGACTAAGCCCCCAAGACAGACTACACACTCAAGACTAAGCCCCCAAGACAGACAGACTAAGCCCCCAAGACAGACTACACACTCAAGACTAAGCCCCCAAGACAGACTACACACTCAAGACTAAGCCCTCAAAACTAAGCCCCCAAGACAGACTAAGCCCCCAAGACAGACTAAGCCCCCAAGACAGACTAAGCCCCCAAGACAGACTAAGCCCCCAAGACTACACACTCAAGACTAAGCCCTCAAGACAGACTAAGCCCCCAAGACTACACACTCAAGACTAAGCCCCCAAGACAGACAGACTAAGCCCCCAAGACAGACTACACACTCAAGACTAAGCCCCCAAGACTACGCACTCAAGACTAAGCCCCCAAGACTACGCACTCAAGACTAAGCCCCCAAGCCAGACTAAGCCCCCACATCAGCACCCGAGTGAAGTGCCAAACCTGATGGGCAAGAAAAATAACCAAGGAATAATAAGGCCGGACTAATAACAGCCAGCCCCTGGCCGGCCCTGTCCCTGTGCTCTCCTGCAGTCCTGACAGCCTTCCAGAAACTTCAAACAACCCAAACCGAAGGCTTTAAAGCCCTCAACAGGAGTCACTTCAAGCCCTAAACAGAAGTCAAAGCCCTCAACACGTGTCAAAAGCCCTCAATGAGTGTCAGTTCAAGCTCTAAACAGGAGTCCAAGCCCTGGAAAAGCCTCAGTTCAAGCCCTAGACAGGAGTCACAGCCCTAAACTGGAGTCCAAGCCCCGAAAAAGAATCTGTCCAAGCCCTAAACTGGAGTCAAAGCCCCGAACAGGAGTCACTTCAAGCCCTGAAGAAGCATCAAAGCCCCGAACAGGAGTCAAAGCCCTGAACACGTGTCAAAAGCCCTCAACGAGTGGCAGTTCAAGCTCTAAACAGGAGTCCAATTCAAGTCCAGTTCAAGCCCTGAACAAGAGGTAAAGCCCAGAACAGGAGTCAAAAAGCCCTAAACCCGAGTCAGTTCAAGCCCTGAACAAGCATCAAAAGCCCTGAACAGGAGTTAGTCCAAGCCCTGAAGAAGCAAAGCCCTGAACAGGAGTCAGTTCAAGCCCTGAACGAGTTAAAGCCCCAAACAGGAGTCAAAAAGCCCTAAACCGGAGTCAGTCCAAGCCCTAAACCGGAGTCAGTCCAAGCCCAAGACAGGAGTCACAGCCCTAAACCGGAGTCAGTTCAAGCCCTAAAGAGGAGTCTAAGCCCTGACCAAGAGTTAGTCCAAGCCCCAAACAGGAGTCAAAGCCCTCAACACGTGTCAAAAGCCGTCAAAAAGTGTCAAACGAGTGGCAGTTCAAGCTCTAAACAGGAGTCCAATTCAAGTCCAGTCCAAGCCCTGAACAGGAGTCACAGCCCTGAACAAGAGTCTGTCCAAGCCCTAAACTGGAGTCAAAGCCCTGAACAGGAGTCAGTCCAAGCCCTGAAGAAGCATCAAAAGCCCTGAACAAGCGTCAGTTCAAGCCCTAGAGAGGAGTCACAGCCCTAAACCAGAGTCAAAGCCCTGAATAAGAGTTAGTTCAAGCCCTGAACAAGAGTTCAAGCCCCAAACAGGAGTCAAAAAGCCCTAAACCCGAGTCAGTTCAAGCCCTGAACAAGCATCAAAAGCCCTGAACAAGCGTCACAGCCCCGAAAAAGAATCTGTCCAAGCCCTAAACTGGAGTCACAGCCCCGAACAGGAGTCAGTCCAAGCCCTGAACAAGCATCAAAAGCCCTGAACAAGCATCAGTTCAAGCCCTAAACCGGAGTCAAAAAGCCCCAAACAGGAGTCAGTTCAAGCCCTGAACAAGAGTCAAAAACCCTGAACAAGTTAGTTCAAGCCCTAAACAGGAGTCAAAGCCCTGAACAAGAGTTAGTTCAAGCCCTGAAGAAGCATCAAAAGCCCAGAACAAGGGTCAGTTCAAGCCCTGAACTGGAGTCAAAGCCCCGAACAGGAGTCATCCAAGCCCTGAACAAGCACCAAAAGCCCTGAACAAGCATCAGTTCAAGCCCTAGACAGGAGTCACAGCCCTAAACCGGAGTCAAAGCCCAGAACAAGAGTCTGTCCAAGCCCTGAAGAAGCATCAAAGCCCTGAACAAGAGTTAGTTCAAGCCCTAAACTGGAGTCAAAGCCCTGAACAGGAGTCAAAAAGCCCCAAACAGGAGTCAGTCCAAGCCCTGAAGAAGCATCAAAAGCCCAGAACAAGGGTCAGTTCAAGCCCTAGACAGGAGTCACAGCCCTAAACCGGAGTCAGTTCAAGCCCCAAACAGGAGTCAAAGCCCTCAACACGTGTCAAAAGCCCTCAACGAGTGGCAGTTCAAGCTCTAAACAGGAGGCCAATTCAAGTCCAGTTCAAGCCCCGAACAGGAGTTAAAAAGCCCTAAACTGGAGTCAGTCCAAGCCCTGAAGAAGCATCAGTTCAAGCCCTGAACTGGAGTCAAAGCCCCGAACAGGAGTCATCCAAGCCCTGAACAAGCACCAAAAGCCCTGAACAAGCGTCAGTTCAAGCCCTAGACAGGAGTCACAGCCCTAAACCGGAGTCAAAGCCCAGAACAAGAGTCTGTCCAAGCCCTAAACTGGAGTCAAAGCCCCGAACAGGAGTCACTTCAAGCCCTGAAGAAGCATCAAAGCCCTGAACAAGAGTCAGTTCAAGCCCTGAACTGGAGTCAAAGCCCTGAACAGGAGTCAAAAAGCCCTGAAGAAGCATCAAAAGCCCTGAACAAGCGTCAGTTCAAGCTCTAGACAGGAGTCACAGCCCTAAACCGGAGTCAAAGCCCAGAACAAGAGTCAGTTCAAGCCCTAAACGAGTTAAAGCCCCAAACAGGAGTCAAAAAGCCCTAAACCGGAGTCAAAAAGCCCTAAACCGGAGTCAGTTCAAGCCCTGAACAAGCATCACAAGCCCCGAACAGGAGTTAGTCCAAGCCCTGAACAAGAGTCAAAAACCCTGAACAAGTTCGTTCAAGCCCTAAACAGGAGTCAAAAAGCCCCGAACAGGAGTTAGTCCAAGGCCTGAACGAGAGTCTGTCCTAAACTGGAGTCACAGCCCTAAACCGGAGTCAGTTCAAGCCCCAAGGAGGAGCTCCAAAGCCCCAAGGAGGAGCTCCAAAGCCCCAAGGAGGAGCTCAACCCTCTTGGTTTCCGCTGAGACCCGCAGGATAATCACCTGCATCTTCCCAATGCAACCCAGAGCCTTCAATCAATCTAGGACCTCTCCAAGCCCGACCGGCCCTAAAATTCCAGTTCAGATCCCAAACCAGGAGGGCTCCCGGTCGCCGGCTACTCTTGATGACTTGCAACTCCACAGGAATGGCCTCCGCAGCCAGCTCCGGGCCAGTATTCCCCTGACCAAGAGTCAAAGCCCTAAACGCGAGTCAAAGTTTAGTTCAAGCCCTAAACAGGAGTCAAAGCCCTGGTTTACTCCTAAATCACAGCAACCCCGCTCCCAAAACCCCGGCTCCTTGTGCTCCAAGACCCCTCACCGGCTCCGTTGCCCTTCTCTGGACACGCTCCGGCCCCTCAAGGTCGTTCTTGGAGTGAGGGGCCCAAAACCAGGCATCTAAAAGGCATCTGAGGGCATCTAAAGGGCATCTGAGGGCATCTAAAGGGGCATCCGAGGGGCATCTAAAGGGGCATCTAAAGGCACCGCCATCCCCTCAGAGACACCAGTCGCTACCTTCCTTCCCACAAAAACCACCCCAACTGGGGTGCCCCCCAGTTCCCATCCCCTTCACCCCCCGGCTCCCCAGACCGGACCCTGCTTCCGGCACGGATTTGCCACTTGGAAACCAGAGCGATCCCGGCCACGAGAAGTCCCTGAGACTTTTAAGAGACGCTGCAAACACCAACGGCGGCAGAAAAACCAGCGGAAACCCAGCTCAGAACTCAGCTCGATCCCATTCACCTAATTATTTTCTCCAGGAAAGCACTTAATGACTTGAGGAGATAATTAACACCATGGGCCAGCTCACGGCCCCACCACAAACCAACTCCTTGAAGCTCATGGCACCAAAGAACCACCAAGGAGGACACCGGCATCGTCCTCCCCTAACAACCACCATGGGCACAGCCACCCCGAGCCACCCTGGCCACCTCGAGCCACCCTGGCCACCTCCTAGAGCCCGCGAGGGACAGAGAGGACCTGGCTGTCCCCTCCGCAGGGGTGACGGTGGCAAAGAGCGAACCTCCTGTCCCCAAGGAGCCAGGACTCACCTTGTCTCTTGAGCGAGGAGGCCACGGGCGGTTTCTTCAGGCTGTTCCTCCTGGGGGTGCCGAGAGCCGGGTCCTGGGCCAGGAGAGGGACGGTCGCCTGCGCCCCTGAGGGGTGGGCTCTGAGAGGGTCAGGGGGTCCCCGGGTGCCCCCCCCGTCACCCTCCCCCTCCCTCCGCCATCCCTCCATCCCCACTGCCCTTCCTCCATCCCCACCGCCATCCCTCCTCCATCCCCACCGCCCCTCCTCCATCCCTCTGCCATCCCTCCATCCCCACCCCTCCATCCCTCTGCCATCCCTCCATCCCCACCGCCATCCCTCCATCCCTCTGCCATCCCTCCATCCCCACTGCCCTTCCTCCATCCCTCCATCCCCACTGCCCTTCCTCCATCCCTCCGCCATCCCTCCATCCCTCTGCCATCCCTCCATCCCTCTGCCATCCCTCCATCCCTCTGCCATCCCTCCATCCCCACCGCCATCCCTCCATCCCCACCGCCATCCCTCCATCCCTCTGCCATCCCTCCATCCCTCTGCCATCCCTCCATCCCCACCCCTCCATCCCTCCGCCATCCCTCCATTCCCACTGCCATCCCTCCATCCCTCTGCCATCCCTCCATCCCCACCGCCATCCCTCCATCCCTCCATCCTCACTGCCATTCCTCCATCCCTTCTCCATCCCCACCGCCATCCCTCCATCCCCTTCTCCAGGGACGGAGAAATCCCCTCTCTCCTGTCACCACACCATTAGTTATCCCTAAAAGACCCCCTCCCTCCCGTCCCCCAGACTCGGGGCAGGAGCGAGCCCCACACCCAGACCCGCCCCAAAAGCTCCCCCCCCCCGACCCCAGCACCGGCTGTGGGTCCAGGAGGTCACAGTGGGGCTGCCTCTCCTGCTTTCGCTGTCAAACCGTGTCCCCCCTCCCTGTCCCCCCGTCCCCCCCCAATTCCCTCCCCCCACACACACTCACCGGGATTTAGGTCCTTTTTCCTCTTCTTGGCCTTGGCGGCAGCCGCCCCCCCCCCCGGCCTGCCCCACGGATTCGGGGCTGCCCACCAGCGGCGGCACCCCGACCCCTTTCAGACCTGGGAAAAAACAGACTCTGGAGTTAAAAGCCTCTGGGGTCTCGTGTCCCCCTCCCCGCGGTGGCACGTCACCCCCCTTCCCGCCCCCCCCCAGACCACCCAGCACACCCCAAAGCCCCCCCAGCCCCGCTTCTTGGGGGGACCACTGAGGGGAGCAGTGACTTGAAGCCACTCGCCTCACCCGGGTCGCTCTCCTCGGGGTGGATTTTCACCTTTGGGTGCCTAAAAACAGGGTGGTATTATCCAGGTGTGCTTATGGGGGGGGGGGGGGGGGACGGGGATACAACCCCCCCAGGGGGACTGAACCCCACAGGAGGGGGGGGGGGGTTCACACCGAGCTGGGTTCCCCCCAGTGCCCAAAGGACTCCCAGCCCCAAAGGGGAACCCGCCTCACCCTGAGCACCCACCGCAGCAAAACCCAGAGGGATCTGTGTGTCCCCCCCCCGCCCCCCCAGCTGCCAGGGGAGCACCCCACTTCGCGGGGGGAGCACCCCGCTCTGCTCCCCCCCCAGGGAACCAGGAGGGAGCCGCAGCCCAGGAGGAATCACCCTGTTCTTGCAGAGGGAGGGGGCAGGAAATTAAAGCCCGGCTAACGAAGGGCTGACGGGGAGCAGATGTGAGGGGAGCCTGGGGGAAGCCAGTGGGAGGGAACGCAGCGGTGGAATCACGGAACCATAGAATGGTTTGGGTTTTAGGGACCTCAAAGCCCCCCCCGGTGCCACCCCCTGCCCTGGGCAGGGACACCTCCCACCACGCCAGGTGGCTCCAAGCCCCCTCCAACCTGGCCTTGAACCCCTCCAGGGATGGGGCAGCCACAGCTTCTCTGGGCAACCTGGGCCAGGCTCTCACCACCCTCACAGCAAAGAACTTCTTCCCCACATCTCAGCTCCATCTCCCCTCTTTCAGGAGGAAAAGTAAGAGGGGAGATTCCTCTCGTCCTAGGGCTCCCCTCCCTCATCCAGAGTCCCTCCCCAGCTTTCCTGGAGCCCCCCCTTTAGGGACTGGAAGGGGCTCCAAGGTCTCCCCGGAGCCTTCTCTTCTCCAGGCTGAACCCCCCCAACTCTCTCAGCCTGTCCTCCCAGCAGAGGGGCTCCAGCCCTCCCAGCATCTCCATGGCCTCTTCTGGCCCCGCTCCAACAGCTCCGTGTCCTTCTGATGTTGGTGGCCCCAGAGCTGGAGGCAGAGGGGCAGAATCCCCCCCCTCGCCCTGCTGGCCACAATGCAGCCTGGGATGCAGCCCAGGGTGCAGGGGGGCTTTCCGGGCTGCCAGAGCACGTTGACGGGTCACCTTGAGCTTCCCACCCACCAACACCCCCAAGTCCTTCTCCCCAGGGCCGCCCCAACACGTGTGTTTCCCCCCCCCCCCCCCCCAAAAAAAAAATCCTCCGCGCCGGGTGAGATCTCCTTACCCCCGGAATCGCAGGCGAGGAATTCGGCGAACTCCTGGGCCAGGCTCTCGTCGCTGGCGAAGGCGCAGATGCAGGCGAAGAAGTGAATGCAGCGCGGCGAGGCCGAAGGCGCCGGCGGTTCCTCCTCCTCCTCCTCCTCCTGGGCCGGACCACCCTTGCCCACCCTGGGGGCTTGGCAGGAGCAGGAGAACCTCTGCTCCGTCAACGTCTTGGCGTTCACCTTCTGGGCGAAGGAGGCGTGCAGGTAGCCAAGGCTGTGCTTCTGGCTGGCTTTGCACTTCACCACTAGGCTGGTTTTGGTGACGCGTTGGACCAGCGGCCCCGTGGGCTCGGTGGCCAGTTGCCAAATGGTCTGTTTGGTTTCGGGAGAAGCCGGCATGGCGTTGAGCACCGAGCTTTTGAGGGCCAGAGGGGTGGCTTCCGTTTGGCAGTTGAGGGCCAGCTTGACGTGTTGGCACTGGTTTTCCACCACCCCTTGGTTGGCCGCTTTGAGGCAGGAGGGCAAGTAGCAGCGACCGGAGCTGAGCTGGGTGATGATTGTCCCCTCCACCGTTTGGATGGCCGTCTCCGAGACCCCCAGCTCCACGAAACACCGATAATCCCCTCCCCGGTCCCTCTGCCGCACCGAATACACCTGTAAGTCGGAACCGGTGATGATTTTGACGGCGTCGGCGCCGGGCTGCTTGCGGGTTCCGTAACGGAAAACGGCGCCGCAGGTTTTGTTCTTGCAGATGAGGCCGCGGGTGCCGTTGTAGGTGCCGCAGCGGGGACATTTGCGGATGCCCCGCAGGGTGGCCTTCCCCAGGTCCGACAGGAAAGAGGGGACTTTGGTCCTCACCGAGGCCGGTTCCATCCTCCGGGATAACCTGGAAGGGCGGAGAGAGAGAGGGGGGTGAGTTTGGGGACGGACGGAGAGGATGCGGCCGCGGGGTTGGGGACGCCCAGGGGTCCCTCACCCGGGAGGAGGTGGCCGTCCTCGGTCCCCAGCAGGGGGAAGAGGAGAGGGGGAAGCGACCGGCTTAAATAAAGGACATGGGACACGAAGCCGGGTGGTCTGTCACCGCTTGGAGGTGGGGGGGACACACAGGGAAGGGGACACACAGAGAGACGCCGGAGTGGGAGCCACCGGCCGAGGCAGCGACAAAAGGAGAGAAAAACCCACGTGGACGGACAGAAACGGGGTGATTTTCCCCCAAAGAAGGGTAGAATTGCCTGGGTCGGAAGGGAACTTTAAGATCATCGAATCCAATCGTCAACCCGACTGATAAAAACAACAAAAACCCCCCCGTTTCTAAACCAGGTTGGCAGCCGAGGAGCCAGAGCGACTCCCGGGGGGGGCTGCCCCGGCGCTGCTGGGCCCACGATTCCTGGCTGGGGCGTGGGATCGTGGAATCGTCCGGGTTGGAAAAGAGCTTTAAGGTCATGGAGTCCAACCATCAACCCAGCACTGCCCAGACCCCCACTGACCCGTGTCCCTCAGCACCACGTCTGCCCGGCTTCTAAATCCCTCCAGGGATGGGGGCTCCACCACTGCCCTGGGCAGCCTCTTCCAGGGTTTGACAACCCTTTCCGTGGAGGAATTTCCCCCAATATCCATCCTAAACCTCCCCTGGGGCAACTTGAGGCCGTTTCCTCTTGTCCCATGGCCTGTTCCTTGGGAGAAGAGACCGACCCCCCCTGGCTACACCCTCCTTTCAGGGAGTTGGAGAGAGCGAGAAGGTCTCCCCTCAGCCTCCTTTTCTCCAGGCTGAACACCCCCAGCTCCCTCAGAAGTTCTCCAGACCCTTCTCCTTGTGCTCCAGACCCCTCACCAGCTCCGGTGCCCTTCTCTGGACACGCTCCAGCCCCTCCAGGTCTATTTTTTGTGATGAGGGGCCCGAAACTGGACACATCCCTCGAGGTGGGGCCTCACCAGCGCCTGGTCCAGGGGGACCATCGCTGCCCCGGTCTCACTGGCCCACTCTATTCCTGCCCCAACCCACCGACATTTCTCCTCCTCCAACTTCACCTTTCCCATCAGGGAAGCACCCCCAGGTGAGCCCAGGCTCACACAGTGCCCCCCCACACACACACAAGGAGGGCTGCCTGGCTCCCCCCACGCCGCAGCAGAGCCCTCTGCTCACCCCCGCCGCGACCAAAAAACCCCTTTTTTGGGGACAAAACCAGGCACCGCGCAAAGAGCCGGGCGCAGCACCCCCTGAGAGGGAGATGGGGGGCAGAGGGGCAAAGGGCAGGGGGGGGGGGTGTTCATCGGCACCTCTGGAGCCGAGCGGTGGGTGTGAGGAGGGACTCCAAAAAGAAAAGCAGCTCCCGGTGCCCCCGGGGCGGTTGAAACCAGTCCCAGTCCCTCACTGGTTATTTACACGGGATAAACTGGGAGGCTGGGGCTCCCAGCCCAACTGCTGAGGGGACCGGGGTGGGGCAGGGGGGGGGGTCTGTGCCAGGCAGGACAATGTGCCTGGCGTTCCCGATCCCCCTCCCGGGTGAAAGGAAGGGCCAGAGGGACCCTCAGCATGAGGAGCACAAGGGCAGGGGCAGGGACACCCCCGTCCCCGCCGGGCCTGGGGGCCAGCGCAGGAACAGAGGGACCCCCTGGGTGAGGTGGGACTGGGCTGGAGGCACCCTGCTGGGCTGGGGACCGGAGCAGGGCCTCCCCCGGGCCACTGTCACCTCAGGAGGGGGCCTGGGGCTCCCCCATGGCCACTGTCACCTCAGGAGGGGACCTTCCCGTGGCCACTGTCCCCTCAGGAGGGGGCCTGGGGCCTCCCCCCGGCCACTGTCACCTCAGAAGGGGGCCTGGGGCCTCCCCTTGGCCACTGTCACCCCAGGAGGGGACCTTCCCGTGGCCACTGTCCCCTCAGGAGGGGGCCTGGGGCCTCCCCCCGGCCACTGTCACCTCAGAAGGGGGCCTGGGGCCTCCCCTTGGCCACTGTCACCCCAGGAGGGGACCTTCCCGTGGCCACTGTCACCTCAGAAGGGGGCCTGGGGACCCCCATGGCCACTGTCACCTCAGGAGGGGACCTTCCCGTGGCCATTGTCCCCTCAGGAGGGGGCCTGAGGCCTTCCCATGGCCACTGCCGCCTCAGAACAGGGCCTCTCCTCAGCCTCGGTCACCTCAGGACAGGGTCTGGGGCCTCCCCTCAGCTCCAGTCACCTCAAGAAGAGGCCTCTCCTTGGCCTCGGTTGCCTCAGAAGGGGGCCTGGGGCCTCCCCTCGGCCACTGTCACCTCTGGAAAGGGCCTCTCCTCGGCCTCGGTCACCTCAGGCCGGGGCCTGGGGCTTCCCCATGACCACTGTCACCTCAGGAGGGGGCCTTCCCGTGGCCATTGTCCCCTCAGGAGGGGGCCTGAGGCCTCCCCTTGGCCACTGTCACCTCAGGACAGGGCCTGGGGCCTCCCCATGACCACTGTCACCTCAGAACGGGGCCTCTCCTCGGCCCCGATCACCTCAGGATGGGCTCTGGGGCCTCCCCTCGGCTCCAGTCAACTCAGGCCGGGGCCTGGGGCTTCCTCATGGCCACTGTCACCTCAGGCCGGGGCCTGGGGTCTCACCATGGTAACTGTCAACTCAGGAGGGGACCTTCCCCTGGCCATTGTCCCCTCAGGAGGGGACCTGAGGCCTCCCCTCGGCCACTGTCACCTCAGAATGGGGCCTCTTCTTGGCCTCGGTCACCTCAGGCCTGGGCCTGGGGCTTCTCCATGATCACTGTCACCTCAGGAGGGGGCCTCGGGCCTCTCCTTGGCCTCGGTTGCCTCAGAAGGGGGCCTGGGGCCCCCCCATGACCACTGTCACCTCAGGAGGGGGCCTCCCCCTGGCCATTGTCCCCTCAGGAGGGGACCTGAGGCCTCCCCTCACCTCAGGTCGGGGCCTGGGGCCTCCCCTCCACCCCGGTCCCCTCACACCCAGGCCCCGGTTCGCCTCAGGAGCAGGCCGGAGGCCTACCCCCACCACCGGGCGGGCCTCAACCCCAGCCCCTCGCCCACCCCACCCCCTCCCCTCGACCCCTGACGCTGACGTCACTAACGCGACGTCGCCGTGACGTCGCCCGCCGCCGTGTGTCCCTCCGTCCCCACCCCCCCGCCCCCCAAAACTCCGGTCCCCCCTTTCCCTTTCCCCGCGCCGTTTCCCAGCATCCTCCCCGCCCCTCTGATGTCACTTCCTGTCCCGCGGCCGCCCACCCCCCCCCTCCTCCCTTCCCGCCTTTTTTTACCTGGGCTGGGGCGCGCGCCCCCCGCTCCTGCCCCGCACCGCCGCGAAGGCCTCCGCCGCCAGGCCCCGCCCGCTTGGCTCCTATTGGTCAGCCCGTTTCACGTGAGAAGGGGTGTGTGTCCCGCGGGGGATGCTGGGAGTTGTAGTCCGAGGCGGCGGCGCGCATGCGCAACCCCCTGCAGCCGGAATTGCCCCATTTCAAGCTTTTTTTTGCCCCAAATTTCCCGCGGAGCCGCGTCCCTCCCGCCCGCTGCGGCCGGGACAACCGCCGCGAGGACACGGCATGAGAAAAGAAAGGCCACGGGAAGCTTCGCTTTTGCTTATTTTTGCCTTTTTGGCACTTCTGCCTTTTTTGGGGCATTTTTTTCCTTGTTTTGGCCTTTTTTCCCCTTATTTTGGGCATTTTTTCCCCCGTTTTTTGGAAATTTCCCCTTTCTTTTTGGCTTTTTTCCCCCCGCATTTCCCTGCTTTTTTTTTGCCATTTTTGCCTTTTTTGGGGCATTTTTTTTCCTATTTTTGGCATTTTCCCCCCCTTTTTTAGGCATTTCCCCCTTTCTTTGTCTTTTTTCCTTTTTTGGGCCATTTTTTTCTTTTTTTTTGGCATTCCCCCCTTTTTTTTGGCCTTTTTGCCTCTTTTTTTTCTTTTTTTCCCTTTTTTGGGGACATTTTTTCCTTTTTTTTTCGCATTCCCGCCCTTTTTTTGCATTTTTTCCCTTTTCTTGGGCATTTTTTCCTTTTTTTTTGGCATTTTTTCCCCTTTTTTGGGGCATTTTTCCCCCGTTTTTTGGTATTTTCCCCCCTTTCTTCGGGCATTTTCCCCCTTTCTTGTCTTTTTTCCTTTTTTGGGGCATTTTTTCCTTTTTTTTTGGCATTCCCCCCCCTTTTTTTGGCCTTTTTTTTGGCATTTTTTCCCTTTGTTGGGGCATTTTTTCCTTTTTTTGGCATTTTCTCTCCCCCTTTTTTTGGCATTTTCTCCCCCTTTTTTTGGCATTGTTTTTCCTTTTTTTGGCATTTTTCCCCTTTATTTTTTAGCATTTTTTTCCCCTTTTTTTGGGGGGGGCATTTTTTTTTGGGGGGGGGGGGGGGGGGCGGGGGCAGAAAAAAGGGGGGGGCTTCGCAGATCCCTGTGTCGCGTCGGGGCGAACCGGGCTATCGGGGGGGGTGGGAGGGGGGGAGAACTTTTATACAATTAATTAATTAAAAGCAGGATTTTAAAATTCCGCAGCAAAAAAAAAACCCAACCAAACAAAAAAACCACAAAAACCCCAAAAAACCCTAAAATTAAGAAAAATAAATGCCATTTTGAGGCGTAACCCCCCCCCCGGGCTCCCCCCTTGAAATGAGGACACGTACAAAGGCGGCCGAGTCTTGTGCAAAAAAATCTTCATTTGCTCAATATTTTACAGAATCGATACAGGAAAATGTAGAAATCGGTAAAAAACAACCCAAAAAACTCCCCCCCCCAACCCTCCCCCCCCCCCCCAAAAAAAAAAAAAAATAAACCAACCCAAAATAACCCAAAGGAGGGATTTTTTGGCCCATTTTTCCCCCCCCTCCCCGTCCCCCGGGGAAGCTCCGGGTCCCTTAAGGCAAAAAGGGGAAATAAAAAAATAGGAATAATAAAAAAAAAAAAAAGAGGTTGAAATAGGTAAAAAAAAAAAAGATTTTAGCGTCAAAAAATCCCCCCCCCGGGGGGGGGGATAAAAGGGGGGAGGGGGGAAAGATTCCAACGCTCCGGAATTCCGGAATTTTGGCTTCTTCTTTCTTATTTCTTCTTTTTGTTGATGTTTTCTCCGAGGGTTTCCGAGACGGGGGGGGGGGGGGGGGGGAAGGGGGGGGGAAGGAAAGAAAATATTAAAAAGAGAGCAAGAAAATCCTCACCCTCAAAAAAAACATCCCCCCCCCCCCCCAAAAAAAAAAAACAAACCCCAAAAAAAGTCAAAATTGTGCAATTTCCCTGCCCCCGGCGGCAGGTTTTGGAAAAACAAACAAAAAAATAAAATCCCTGCAATTCCCTGTGTTTCCAATCGACGCCAAAAAATGTAAAAAATTAACGTAAAAAACCAAAAAAAAAAAAAAAACCCTGAAATTTGGGGGGGGGGGGTGGGGTGTCGGAAACACGTTTAAAAAAAATAAAATAAAATAAAGGGGGGGGGGGGAAGGCAAAAAATAAACAAAACAACCCCAAAAGAAGGCAGAAGTTGGCAAATATCCAGCATTTCCGGTGATTTTTTTTTTTTTCCCTTTTTTTTTTTGGTTGTTTTTCGTGTGTTTTCTCTTTTTTTTTTTTTTTTTTCCTTTAAACGACGACAATTTCACGATTTTTTTTAAAAAAAAAAAAAAAGCTCCTTTTTTTTTCTTTTTTTGGGGG
>NC_133601.1:4716614-4740030 GCF_964106895.1 Numenius arquata | reverse complement strand
CCCTTGAAATGAGGACACGTACAAAGGCGGCCGAGTCTTGTGCAAAAAAATCTTCATTTGCTCAAATATTTTACAGAATCGATACAGGAAAATGTAGAAATCGGTAAAAAACAACCCAAAAAACTCCCCCCCCCAACCCTCCCCCCCCCCCCCCCAAAAAAAAAAAAAATAAACCAACCCAAAATAACCCAAAGGAGGGATTTTTTGGCCCATTTTTCCCCCCCCTCCCCGTCCCCCGGGGAAGCTCCCGGGTCCCTTAAGGCAAAAAGGGGAAATAAAAAAATAGGAATAATAAAAAAAAAAAAGAGGTTGAAATAGGTAAAAAAAAAAAGATTTTAGCGTCAAAAAATCCCCCCCCCGGGGGGGGGGATTAAAGGGGGGAGGGGGGAAAGATTCCAACGCTCCGGAATTCCGGAATTTTGGCTTCTTCTTTCTTATTTCTTCTTTTTGTTGGTGTTTTCTCCGAGGGTTTCCGAGACGGGGGGGGGGAAGGGGGGGGGGGGACGAAAGAAAATATTAAAAAGAGAGCAAGAAAATCCTCACCCTCAAAAAAAACATCCCCCCCCCCCCAAAAAAAAAAACAAACCCCAAAAAAAGTCAAAATTGTGCAATTTCCCTGCCCCCGGCGGCAGGTTTTGGAAAAACAAAACAAAAAAATAAAATCCCTGCAATTCCCTGTGTTTCCAATCGACGCCAAAAAATGTAAAAAATTAACGTAAAAAACCAAAAAAAAAAAAAACCCTGAAATTTGGGGGGGGGGGGGTCGGGGGTCGGAAACACGTTTAAAAAAAATAAAATAAAATAAAATAAAGGGGGGGGGGGGGGGAAGGCAAAAAATAAACAAAACAACCCCAAAAGAAGGCAGAAGTTGGCAAATATCCAGCATTTCCGGTGATTTTTTTTTTTTTTCCCTTTTTTTTTTTGGTTGTTTTTCGTGTGTTTTCTCTTTTTTTTTTTTTTTTTCCTTTAAACGACGACAATTTCACGATTTTTTTAAAAAAAAAAAAAAAAGCTCCTTTTTTTTTTTTTTTTTTTTTTTTTTTGGGGGGGTGTGCGGGGATTTTGGGGGGGCCGGGGGGGGGAAGGGGAATTTTCTGGCTTTTTAAATAAATACGTGAGGTTTTGAGCCCGAGGTGTCCCGGAGCGGAGGCGTCGCTCTTCCTCTCGTCTTCCTCTTCCTCCTCTTCCTCCTCTTCTTCCTCTTCCTCCTCTTCCTCAGGGCGCCTCGAAGCCCACCCGGTACCCGCTCTGCCCCCCCAAAACGCTGCCGTTCTGTCCCTGCGGCGCCTGCACCCCGTATCCGGCCCCCATCCACGGCGAGGACTGCGTCTGGCTGTAGGGGAGGGGGGGGGGGGGAATAGCTCGTTAACATTAATTAATGTCTCATTAATTAACAGAAAACTCATTTTACAGCCAGTTCTGGGGGGTGGTTCGAGGTCTCGGTGTTTTCCAGCTCCCGAGGAGGAGCGAGACCCGGGGACCCCTCGACACCCCTCAAACCCCAGAGCCCTGAGCCCCCCTGTGGGGGGGGAAATATCTCATTAACATTAATTAATGCCTCATTAATTAACAGAAAACTCACTTTACAGCCAACTCTGGGGGGCTGGTCCGAGGTCTCGGTGTTTTCCAGCTCCCGAGGAAGAGGGAGACCCGGGCACCCCTTGACACCCCGAGAATCCCTGAGCCCCCCTTGGGGGGGGGAATATCTCATTAACATTAATTAATATCTCGTTAATTAATGGCAAAACTCACTTTACAGCCAGCTCTGGGGGTGGAGTTAAAGGACTCGGTGTTTTCCAGCTCTCCAGGAGGAGGAAAACCTGGACATCCCTCGACACCCCGAGAACCCCTGAGCCCCCCTGGGGCGCAGGGTATCTCATTAACATTAATTAATGCCTCATTAATTAATGGAAAACTCATTTTACAGCCAACTCTGGGGGGGGGAGTTAAAGGACTCGGTGTTTTCCAGCTGCCGAGGAGGGGGGAGACCCGGGCACCCCTCCACACCCCGAGAATCCCACAGTCCTGAGCCCCCCCTGGGGGGGGATATCTCATTAACATTAATTAATATCTCGTTAATTAATGGCAAAACTCATTTTACAGCCAGCTCTGGGGGTGGTTCGAGGTCTCGGTGTTTTCCAGCTCCCGAGGAAGAGGGAGACCCGGGCACCCCTCGACACCCCGAGAATCCCAGAGCCCTGAGCCCCGCTTGGGGGGGGAAATATCTCATTAACATTAATTAATGCCTCATTAATTAACAGAAAACTCACTTTACAGCCAACTCTGGGGGGCTGGTCAGAGGTCTCGGTGTTTTCCAGCTCCCGAGGAAGAGGGAGACCCGGGCACCCCTCGACACCCCAAGAACCCCAGAGCCCTGAGCCCCCCTTGGGGGGGGGAATATCTCATTAACATTAATTAATATCTCGTTAATTAATGGCAAAACTCACTTTACAGCCAGCTCTGGGGGTGGAGTTAAAGGACTCGGTGTTTTCCAGCTCTCCAGGAGGAGGGAAACCTGGACATCCCTCGACACCCCGAGAACCCCTGAGCCCCCTTGGGGGGCAGGATATCTCATTAACACTAATTAATGCCTCATTAATTAATGGAAAACTCATTTTACAGCCAGCTCTGGGGGGGGGGAGTTAAAGGACTCGGTGTTTTCCAGCTGCCGAGGAGCGGGGAGACCCGGGCACCCCTCGACACCCCGAGAATCCCACAGTCCTGAGCCCCCCCTGGGGGGGGATATCTCATTAACATTAATTAATATCTCGTTAATTAATGGCAAAACTCATTTTACAGCCAGCTCTGGGGGTGGTTCGAGGTCTCGGTGTTTTCCAGCTCCCGAGGAAGAGGGAGACCCGGGCACCCCTCGACACCCCTCAAACCCCAGAGCCCTGAGCCCCCCTGTGGGGGGGGAAATATCTCATTAACATTAATTAATATCTCGTTAATTAATGGCAAAACTCACTTTACAGCCAGCTCTGGGGGTGGAGTTAAAGGACTCGGTGTTTTCCAGCTCTCCAGGAGGAGGGAAAACCTGGACATCCCTCGACACCCCGAGAACCCCTGAGCCCCCCTGGGGCGCAGGATATCTCATTAACATTAATTAATGCCTCATTAATTAATGGAAAACTCATTTTACAGCCAGCTCTGGGGGGGGGAGTTAAAGGACTCGGTGTTTTCCAGCTGCCGAGGAGGGGGGAGACCCGGGCACCCCTCCACACCCCGAGAATCCCACAGTCCTGAGCCCCCCCTGGGGGGGGATATCTCATTAACATTAATTAATATCTCGTTAATTAATGGCAAAACTCATTTTACAGCCAGCTCTGGGGGTGGTTCGAGGTCTCGGTGTTTTCCAGCTCCCGAGGAAGAGGGAGACCCGGGCACCCCTCGACACCCCGAGAATCCCAGAGCCCTGAGCCCCGCTTGGGGGGGGGAATATCTCATTAACATTAATTAGGCTCATTAATTAATGGAAAACTCACTTTACAGCCAGCTCTGGGGGGGGGAGTTAAAGGACTCGGTGTTTTCCAGCTCCCGAGGAGGAGGGAGACCCGGGCACCCCTCCACACCCTGAGAATCCCAGAGCCCTGAGCCCCCCCTGGGGGGGGATATCTCATTAACATTAATTAATATCTCATTAATTAATGGCAAAACTCACTTTACAGCCAGCTCTCGGGGGCGGGACAAGGGTTTGGAGGGGACCAAGGGACACACCGCTCCCAGTTTGGACCGGCAAACGCCCAGTTTGACCCCGTCCGTCGAATCCACACCCGCAGCTTTTTCTTTGGGGGTCGTCGCCCTAAATTTTACCCAAAAATGGGGAAAATAACCCCAAATACTCACTTGAATCCCTGCTGGTTCCAGGCTTGGCCGTAGACGCCGTAGGCGGGGACCTGCCAGCCGTTGGGCACGTACTGGCCCAGTTGGGCGTTGCCGTACCACTGGCCCCACTGCCCGTAGGCCGGGGGGTACCCCAGCTGGTTCTGCGAGGGCCAAAAAAACCAGGAATTAACCCCAAAAATCACCTCGGAAAGTAAAAGGGTTTTGGCAACCCCCGAGAGACCCCATCTGGGAGGGGGACTCGATTAACAGCCACAGCGACCCCCCCGCGGGACCTTACAGCCACACTGACCCCCCCGTGGGATCTCACAGCCACAGCGACCCCCCTGCGGGACTTTACAGTCGCACCGACCCCCCCCCCATGCCACATCGACCCCCCCCGCGGGACCTTACAGCCACACTGACCCCCCCGTGGGATCTCACAGCCACAGCGACCCCCCTGCGGGACTTTACAGCCGCACCGACGCCCCCCCATGCCACATCGACCCCCCCCGCGGGACCTTAGAGCCACACTGACCCCCCCATGGGACCTTACAGCCACACTGACCCCCCCACTGCGCCACACTGACCCCCCCACAGGACCTTAAAGCCACACTGACCCCCCCCCGTGCCACACCGACCCCCCTGCGGGACCTTACAGCCACAGTGACCCCCCCACTGTGCCACACTGACCCCCCCTGGGATCTTACAGCCACACTGACCCCCCCGCAGGATCTCACAGCCACAGTGACCCCCACACTGTGCCACACCGACCCCCCCGCGGGACCTTAGAGCCACACTGACCCCCCCCCCCATAGGACCTTAGAGCCACACTGACCCCCCCTGAGATCTTACAGCCACACTGACCCCCCCAGGGGACCTTACAGCCGCACCGACCCCCCCACTGCGCCACACCGACCCCCCCACAGGACCTTAAAGCCACACTGACCCCCTCCTGTGCCACACCGACCCCCCCCCAGGATCTTACAGCCACAGTGACCCCCCCACTGTAACACACTGACCCCCCCACCGGGATCTTACACCCGCTCCATGGGATTCAAGCAAAGATTAATTAGTAACGTCGTTAGCGGAGGGACTGTGCCGGTCCCCGTCCGGAGGGAGTGGAACAGGCGGGAGAGGTGGGATCCCGAGAACATCATGGGGTTCAACCAGGCCAAGGGCAAGGGGTGGGGGGTGGGGGGGGGGGCAATTCCAAGAAAAAAAATCCCCCCCCCCCCAGTGCTGCCTCCAGCTCTGGGGCCACCAACAGCAGAAGGACACGGAGCTGTTGGAGCTGGGCCGGAGGAGGCCCCGGAGATGCTGGGAGGGCTGGAGCCCCTCTGCTGGGAGGACAGGCTGAGAGAGTTGGGGGGGTTCAGCCTGGAGAAGAGAAGGCTCCGGGGAGACCTTGGAGCCCCTTCCAGTCCCTAAAGGGGGGGCTCCAGGAAAGCTGGGGAGGGACTCTGGATGAGGGAGGGGAGCCCTAGGAGGAGGGGGAAGGGTTTGCCACTGAAAGAGGGGAGATGGAGCTGAGATGTGGGGAAGAAGTTCTTTGCTGTGAGGGTGGTGAGAGCCTGGCCCAGGTTGCCCAGAGAAGCTGTGGCTGCCCCATCCCTGGAGGGGTTCAAGGCCAGGTTGGAGGGGGCTTGGAGCAACCTGGTCTCACTGAAGATGTCCCAGCCACTAGAAGGGATGGAACTGGATGGGCTTTAAGGTCCCTTCCAACCCAAAACGTTCTGGGATTCTGGTGATACTATGGTGATTCCACCACTTCCCTGGGTTGGAGGGGACCTTGAAGTTCATCGAGACCAACCATCAACCCACCACTGCCCAACCCACCACTGACCCATGTCCCTCAGCACCGGCTTTTAGATCCCTCCAGGGATGGTGTTTGGGGAGTGGAGCCCTAGGATGAGGAGGAAGGGTTTTCAACCAAAAAATGGGAAACTGAACTGAGATGTGGGGAAGAAGTTCTTTGCTGTGAGGGTGGTGAGAGCCTGGCCCGGGTTGCCCAGAGAAGCTGTGGCTGGAGGGGTTCAAGGCCAGGTCGGATGGGGGCTTGGAGCAACCTGGGCTGGTGGGACGTGTCCACCCCAGGGACTGGGTGGTCTTTAATGTCCCTAAAACCCAACCCATTCCGTGGTTGTAGGAGCAGAGGAGAAGTTCTGACCTGCTGGACGGGGCTGACCATGTCCGGCGTCTCCTTGCCCCAGTAACACTTCACCACGTGGCCCTCGATCGTCGTTCCGTTGACGGAAACGATGGCGTGCGCGGCGCTCTCGTGGGAGTTAAACCTGTCCCAACAGGAGCCGGGGCTGTGTCAACGACCCACCCGGCCAGCAGTAGCCAGGATCGACCCCCAGCGAGCCCCCCGCCAGCCCGGCACAGGTTTTGGGGGTCGGTGGAACCACGGTGGAACTGGGTCTGCTGTCACCCCACAGAAGGGATCCCTTGGCTACGGATGCCACGCGGGACTGATTTCTCCTCTAATTCTGGGGAAAATGGCACTTTTGGGGACCTCTGGGGTGGGAATTGGTGACAATATTCCCTTCACAGCCAGCTCTGGGGGGGGGCTGGAGAGGGGGGGGTCAAGTTCTCGGTGTTTTCCAGCCCCCCCAGGGACGGGGATGAGGAGGAGGAGGAGGGAGACCCCGGCAGCCCTCGACACCCCGAGACCCACAGAGCCCTGAGCCCTTCCTCCCGGAGCCCCCCCCACTCGCAGGGTCCCACAGGGGCT
The DNA here is from genome assembly GCF_964106895.1 of Numenius arquata. Lineage (NCBI taxonomy): Eukaryota > Metazoa > Chordata > Aves > Charadriiformes > Scolopacidae > Numenius > Numenius arquata. The sequence continues at coordinate 4,733,471 of NC_133601.1, read as the reverse complement.
GTCCCTGCGGGGGGAGAGGGGGGATATCTCATTAACATTAATTAATGTCTCATTAATTCTCATATTAAAGTGAGTGGAAAACTCACTTTACGGCCAGTTCTGGGGGTGGAGTTAAAGGACTCGGTGTTTTCCAGCTCTCCAGGAGGAGGGAAACCTGGACACCCCTCGACACCCCTCAAACCCCTGAGCTCCCCTGGGGGGGGATATCTCATTAACATTAATTAATGTCTCATTAATTAATGGAAAAATTCCCTTTATAGCCAGCTCTGGGGGGGGAGTTGGAGGTCTCGGTGTTTTCCAGCTCCTGAGGAGGAGGGAGACCCGGGCACCCCTCAACACCCTGTGAACCCCAGAGACCTGAGCCCCCCTGGGGGGGGGAATATCTCATTAACATTAATTAATGTTTCATTAATTAATAGAAAACTCACTTTACAGCCAGTTCTGGGGGTGGAGTTAAAGGACTTGGTGTTTTCCAGCTCTCCAGGAGGAGGGAGACCCGGGCACCCCTCGACACCCCAAGAACCCCTGAGCACTGAGCACCCCCTGGGGGGGGGGGGGATATCTCATTAACATTAATTAATGTCTCATTAATTAATGGAAAAATTCCCTTTACAACCAGCTCTGGGGGGTGGTTCGAGGTCTCGGTGTTTTCCAGCTCTCCAGGAGGAGGGAGACCCGGACACCCCTCAACACCCCTCGACCCCCAGAGCCCTGAGCCCTTCCCTCCCCCTCCCCGAAGCCCCCCCCCACTCGCAGGGTCCCACAGGGGCTGTCCCTGGGGGGGAACACCCCCCCCCCCACCCCCCCCCAATCCCGGTGGGTTTGATATCAGGACCAATATCGGTTCTTTAGTGCCGTTAATGCTAATTATTTACTCTTACCCTACTAAATCTCTTCATATCCCACCCCGGGGGTTTCCCCGTTTCTTCCCGGGTGGGGGGGGGGGGGGGTGTGTGTCCAATAATTCTATCAATAAATTGTGGGCTCCTCAAACTCCCCGCTTTCCGGGGGGGGGACAAGAATTGGGGAATATTCCTTGTTTTACCCCCATTCCCCTTCCCGGCTTGGGGAGGGTTCACGGGGTGAGAGAATAATTGTGGGTTCCTCAAACGGCAACAAATCCTTAATTCTTATTAAATTCATCACACACACACCCCCCCCCCCGCCAATCCCAATCCGTTCCCCACCCCCCCCGCTCCGAAAACGCACCGTACGAAGGAGTAGCCTTTATCCGGGAAGACTCGAATTTCCATGATTTGTCCGAAAGGAGAAAAAGTCTGGCGCATGAGCTGTTCTGCATCAAAAAAAAAAAAAAAGAAATAATAAATAGATAAATGAAGCCACGGCGACGTTATCGTGAGGTTTTCCGGGGGGGGGTTGATTTTTGGAAAGGGGGGGGGGGGGTGTGTGCGTTGGGGGGGGTGTCACCCTACCTGTCAACCCCGAGGTAACACCCCCGCAGTAGACGGTGCAGTTGCTGGGGCTGGACTGATTGACCACCTCGTCGTAAGAGAGTTGTTTGGCGTTTGCTTTAAAGCAAATAAAATAAAAAAAAAAAGATATATATATATATTTTTTTTTTTTTTAAAAGCTTTTCCGACGGTGGGGGGAGAAACGGGAATTCCAATCCCGGCTGGCGGGAAAGGGGGAGGAAGGATATTTCTCATTTCAAAGCTTTCTCTGACACAGTCCTGCTCGGTACGGCAAGAAAAAAAGAAAAACAAAAGAGTTAAAAAAAAGAAGGGAAAAAAGGTAAAAAGCCAGAGCGGTGGTGGCTGTTTGGAGAAAAAGCGACTTCTCACCCCAAAAAAAACCCCACCCCAGCGGAAAACCAGTCGCCGCAGCTACGGAATTAGAGTCACGGGATGGTACGGGGTCGGGAGGGACCTCTGGAGATCACCCAGTCCAACCCCCCCCCCAGAGCAGGCCCACCCAGAGCAGGTCCCACAGGAACGTGTCCAGGGGGGTTTGAATGTCTCCAGAGAAGGAGACTCCACCACCTCTCTGGGCAGCCTCTGCCAGGGCTCTGCCACCCTCACAGCAAAGAAGTTCCTCCTCACGTTTAGATGGAACTTCTTATGTTCCAGTTTGTGCCCGTTCCCTCTTGTCCTGTCACTGGGCACCACTGGAAAAAGACTGGCCCCATCCTCCTGACACCCACCCTTGAAGTATTTAGAGGCGTTGATCACATCCCCCCTCAGTCTGCTCTTCTCCAGACTAAAAAGACCCAAGTCCCTCAGCCTTTCCTCATCAGAGAGATGCTCCAGGCCCCTCATCATCTTCGTAGCCCTCTGCTGTACCCTCTCCAGCAGTTCCCTGTCCTTCTGGAACTGGGGAGCCCAGAACTGGTCCCAGTGCTCCAGATGGGGCCTCCCCAGGGCAGAGCAGAGGGGGAGGATGACCTCCCTCCACCTGCTGGTCACACTCTTCCTGATGCCCCCCAGGATGCTATTGGCCTTCTTGGCCACCAGGGCACGTTGCCGGCCCTTGGAATTGGCTTAATTAATGAGTTTTCGACCTTTTTGGGAGAGACTTTGCCTTCAGCATCCCCTTTCCCTCCTCCCTCCCAGGCCTGGGGGTGGCCCTGTTCTCCCCCCAACCCCTCACCAGGAGGTTGAAGGACCTACATTCGTACGTGCTCTTTGGAGCCGGAGGTTTCCTGGTGGCCCAGTTGGTTCTGATCTGCCTCCCGCCCAGCCACTGCCCACCCATCTGCTGGATGGCGTTCTCCGCGTCCTGCCCGGGAGAGAGAGAGAGAGGGAGGGGGAAGAGAAACCCACCGTTGTCACCTCTTCCTTGGGTGACAGAGCCAAGGGAAGGCACGCGGCCACCCCCGCCTGACACCTGAGGTCCCGTTTCCAAAGGTAGGATGAAGGACACCGTTTGGCCTCACCGAGAGCATCTAAGACCCTCTTGATAGAAACCAGAGGTGGTGTCACCCTGTCACGTACATCGCTCGTTGGATGTCACTCCACATTGGCTGGAAGGGACCTCTGGAGATCACCCAGTCCAACCCCCTGCCAGAGCAGGGTCACCCAGAGCAGGTCCCACAGGAACGTGTCCAGGGGGGGTTTGAATGTCTCCAGAGAAGGAGACTCCACCACCTCTCTGGGCGGCCTCTGCCAGGGCTCTGCCACCCTCACAGCAAAGAAGTTCCTCCACAGGTTGAGACGGAATTTCCCATGTCCCAGTTTGTGCCCATCACCCCTAGTCCTGTCCCTGGGCACCACGAGAAGGGTCTGGCCCCATCCTCTTGCCCCCCACCCTTTAGCTCAGCATCAATGAGATCCCCCCTCAGCCTTCTCTTCTCCAGACCAAAAAGACCCAAGTCCCTCAGCCTCTCCCCGTAAGAGAGATGCTCCAGGCCCCTCATCATCTTCGTAGCCCTCTGCTGTCCCCTCTCCAGCAGTTCCCTGTCCTTCTGGAACTGGGGAGCCCAGAACTGGTCCCAGTGCTCCAGATGGGGTCTCCCCAGGGCAGAGCAGAGGGGGAGGATGACCTCCCTCCACCTGCTGGTCACACTCTTCCTGATGCCCCCCAGGAGACCATTGGCCTTCTTGGCCACAAGGGCCCATTGCTGGCCCATGGGCAACTTCTTGTCCCCCAGGACCCCCAGGTCTTTCTCCCCAGAGCTGCTCTCCAGCAGGTCACCCTCAACTTGTATCGTTGGGGGGGGGTTATTCCCCCCTAAGGTGCAGCACCCTACGCTTGCCCTGGTTGAATTTCATGAGGTTCCTCTCCACCCAACTCTCCAGCCTGTCCTGGTTGGAAGGTGAAGGCTGGATGGTGGCACGGCCTCCTGGTGCATCACTCGTTCCTCCCAGCTTCGTGTCACCTTTAAACTCGCCGATGGGCCCGCTCTGTCCCCTCCCTGGGGTCGTTGATGACTACGCTGAACAAACCCTGGGGGTCCCCACCGCGTGGTTCAGGAACACCAAACAGAGAGAGAGAGAGAGAGCAAAACGGAGAGCCCCGGGGACCCAGAAAGGCTCTGCTTCTGCTGGGGAGCGGGCGGCAGCTTACCCATTTATTGAAGAAGGAGACGAAGCCGTATCCTTTCGATTTGCCCGTCGCCATGTCCTTGACCACCCGCGCGTCCCTGGAAAGCAGAAAGGAGAGGCAGGTCAGGGGCGGGCGAAACCCCCAACCCACAGCTCCAGCCACAGCTACCAGCTTAATTTTTCACCTCTCGCCTGTCAACTAACCTCAACCCCTTCACGGCAAAAGGCTCCTTCGCCTCCACGCAATTTTTGACTAAAAACCGCTTTGCCAGGTAGCAGCAAAATTAAAAAACTTTTAATTTAAAAACCGGTGTGAAACATGCAAACGGAGAGCTTCTCTAAGGGTTGGGCTCCCGCTGGGGAAAAGTTTTTTTACAGGCTGTTAAAAAGACACAAAGCACGGTGAAAGCGGCTACGGGGAAGAAGGATTTAAGGCATCGGAGCTGCCTAAGGGCTCTCTCCAACCATGCAATTCTTAACGCCAACACAATTCTACCTACTCGTTCCAAATATTAAATAGAATAACACCACCAACAACAACAAAAAAAAAAAAAGAGAAAAAATAAAAACCCCCAAAACCAACAAAAAATAGGAATTAAAATTCTAGGCATACGTTGTCGCCTGTTAACCGAATTCTTTAATTTTCTCGGGTCAATTGGTTTTTTTTTTGGGCCAGCTGTCAATTTTGAAAGAGTGACGTTTTCAGAAATCGTTTCAGAAAAACGTTTCCCCGCTCTTAAAAAAAAAATAAAACCAGCAAACTACGCATCAGCATTTCAACGGCAGTGGGGCAAGAGCAATCACACGGCACCGATCGGAAACTAGGAGAGAGTAATTAAAAAAAAATAAAATAATAAAAAAAAAAAAAATAAAAGCGAAGAAGAAAAAGAAGAACGCTAATTAATAAAAAAAAAATAAAAATAATAATCGATAAAAAGGAAATAAGGAAAAACTACAACGTTTTTTTGTTTCCACTGTGAACTGTAGCTCGTAGTTAGCCGTGGCAAATTCTGTCCATTCTTCAGAGCCACTCTGCAAAATAACCAGAGCCCTATTATTTGGGATGGAGTTAAAAAGAGAAGCCAGCTACAAAAACTAAACCCCGCGCCGTGGAACGCCCTTTTTCTTTTTTTATTTTATTTTTAAATTTGGTTTTTTTCCTCAGGCAATTTGCGGCAGAGTCAGCCCGAGGGGCGAGCTGTTCCTCCCACCCTCTCCTCCCCTCCTTCGCCCCCAACACACGCGCACACACACACGTATATATATATATATATTAAAAGAAGAGAAATAACGAGGTTAAAAACCACTCGAGAGAGTCACGCGGAACTTAACGAACGGCTCTAGGAAATAAAGAGGGGGCAGAAAAAGGTGTGGACCGGCGAGAGAAAAGTCCCAGCCAAGAGAAAGTTCGTTAACACCCCCTTATTTTTAAGTTGTTGGTTTGTTTTTTTAATCACCGCGGGAGCTGTATCCTAAAGCCTAATTCTGGCAGTTTTTAGCCCAAAGCGCCGACACCCAAGGCAACACCTCTCCCAAAGCTACAGCAGAAACGGGATTTCTTTCCCCTTTTTCCAGACACACACCCCCCCCCGCCTTACTCTCCCCCCCATCCTTCCCCCTGTTTTTTTTTTTCCCCCCAATTTTTCTTGATTTCACTCCAAATTTGGAGCCGTGTGTTACAAATCGCCTGAGAAGAACCACTTTGGGAAGCTTTAAACGGATCTACTCGGGGGTGGGGGGGGGGGGAGAAGAGGGAGGGGGGGAAAACTCATCTCTACTTACCCTCAACTGAAAACTTTGGGAATAAAAAGACTGGAGAAGGAATGAAAAGACGCGTCCAGCAAGCGGCAAAGGAAACCACGATTTAAGGAAAAAAAAAAATAAAATAAAAATAGTCCAGATGCAAAGAAGTACCCCAAATTTCTTAGGCGCTAAATCACGAGGTACTTCCACCTCGGTGTCAGTAAAAATAATTAAAAAAAAACAAAATAAAGGGAAAAAAAAAAAAAAAAAGCTCGGTTTAGCACCAAAATAAAGACGATGTGAAAAAAAAAAAAAAAAAAGAAAATCAAATAAAAATTTAGGAAATATTCCATTAAAACCACATTTCCAGAAACCAGTCACTGCCGAGGAACAGGAAAAGTCAAGGGACTTCGTTTGATCGCTTAAAAGGCAATTTTTTTCGGGTTTAAATTTAAACAAATAGAAAATCCAGGTGCCTTTTGGCTTGGTTTAACCCCTCGGTGTGGGAAGAAGAGCTCCAAAGGGATAATTCTGAATCTTGTAATGGTTTGGGGTTTGTTTTTTTTTTTGCGGGAGGAAAAGCGGTGGGTTTGGGGTTTGGGCAGCGAGTTTGAGGCAGGGCAAAGGGCCCGGTTTCCATCTCACCCGGCTGGAAAAGGTGGGACCGGGGATCCACGTGGGATTTTATACTTCCCCCCCCCCCCACATCCCACCCCTGGGTTCACGTTGAGGTGTTATTTTTTGCTTTTTTTTTGGGGGGGGGAATCATTTGTTAAAGGTGACTGGAAGATGGGGTATCACCTCACGCTGACTCGACGGGGGGGAAAATCCCTTCCCCAGCTCCCTCGCGGCCCCACCAATGCCACCGTTTATTGCTGCCCCCCCTTTCCCCCTCATTCCAGCAGCTGGGATCTAATATATCCTCGTCCCTTCCCTCCGAGGATAAACGGAACCTCCTTCAGGAGTCTGGACCTTCCTTTAAGGAGTCCGGACCCTCCTTTAGGAGTCCTGACCCTCCTTTAGGAGCCCGGACCCTCTTTTAGGAGCCCGGACCCTCCTTTTAGGAGTCCCGACCCTCCTTTAAGGAGTCCTGACCCTCCCTTTAGGAGCCCAGACCCTCCTTTTAGGAGTCCAGACCCCCCTTTTAGGAGTCTGGGCCTTCCTATAAGGAATCCAGACCCTCCTTTAAGGAGTCCTGACCCCCCTTTAAGGAGCCCGGACCCTCCTTTAGGAGCCCAGACCCTCCTTTTAGGAGTCCCGACCCTCCTTTAAGGAGTCCTGACCCTCCTTTAATGAGCCCAGACCCTCCTTTAAGGAGTCTGGACCCTCCTTTTAGGAGTCCTGACCCCCCTTTAAGGAGCCCGGACCCTCCTTTAGGAGCCCAGACCCTCCTTTTAGGAGTCCTGACCCTCCTTTTAGGAGTCCGGGCCTTTCTTTAAGGAGTCTGTACCCTCCTTTAAGGACCCCAGACCCTCCTTTAAGGAGTCTGGACCCCCCTTTAGGAGGCCAGACCCTCCTTTAAGGAGTCCCGACCCTCTGCATTTCCTGGGTGACAATCACAGAAGGTGCAGTCCAGCCTTTCCAGTTGTCTGAAGCAAGTCACATTCAGCTCATATTATTATTTTTTTTTTTTAAACCTTATCACAAGAGGCAATCAAGCTGGCATTAAAAGGGTAAAACACTGGGCTCTGAGGGGGGAGAAAAAAAAAACCCCAACAACAACAAGAAAAAACCCAAAACAACAAAAAACCAAACTTACTTCAATTAAATGCTTCACTACACAACACTCCAAAGCATCTATGTTCTTACACCACCATCAAGAAACTTCAATGTCCAGTACAGACAACACTACAAGGAAAATTAATGGTTTACATTCGGAGGATGGAACGAACGAATCGCTCTCCTTACTCTGCTACACCCTGAGTACAACCGCCTGCCGGCACCGCTCCCCGCCTGTGCGGCGCTGAGGAGGGGGGGTGACACCACGGCCGGCTCCGTCACCCCACGGACTCGGGGGAGACCTTCGGGGCACGAGCCAAAGGCCTGGGAAGCCGCTCGAGCTGCCGGTCCCCTGGGCACAAAAAAACCCCCAAATAATCCAAAGCCTGACGAGAAGGTGCAAAAAGGGACTCGGTGGCAAAAGGCACAGGGTGACGGTGAGCTGAGCGCGGAGCCGGGAGGGGGCAGCCAAAGGCAGACACACACACACCCCCCCCTTAAAAAAAAAGGGTTTAGGAATCAAGTTTTGCTTTGCCCGAGGAGGATAAAACCAAAGCGAGTTGGACGCCGCTTTTCCAGGAAAGCAAGAACGAAACGAGGATAAAGGAAAAAGGGGGTGACACCTCCCCGTGGAGCCGCTGGAGGAAGAGATGAAGGGACCTTCCTGCGCTGCCACCACTCGCCTTTTTTATTTTTACTTACTGAAACATTAAGGTTTGCCTCCCTTTAGGAGAAAGAACTTTTATTCGCCTTAAGAAACTACTTACGATATTCTCCCGAAGGGCGCAAAAGCTGCTTTTATGTCTTCGGTTGTAATTTCGGGGCTGAGGTCTCCGACAAAGACGTGGAAATGGTCTTTTTTTGGGGGGGAAAAAAGAGAAAAAAAAAAAAAAGGATTTTAGCATTGCGAGACGGTAACGCGCGCGCGCACAAACAGAGCAATCTCATAGAGATTTCCAGCTATTATTAAAAACGACGTGAAAATTAGAATTTACTATAAAATGGAATTTGCTTCCGCTCATAACAGCCCCTTCGCTTGGCAGCGCGACAGAGTCGGTGGTTTTAAGGATAATCCAGTGATATTTAGGCTTGGGGTTTTACAAACTGCTTTTAAGACCGGGCAGTATTTACCATAAAAAGGTTTAAAACTATTTAGTTAACGTGCCGAGACTACACCACCGTCCCTCCCTCCCTCCCTCCCTCCCTCCATACGCCGGCGTTAAGCTTCGTCACGGCGGGGGGATGGCTAATTAAAAATCCCATCAGCTAAAAGATTATGAATTAAAATCCCATCGGTTTCCAGCGGGAAGGTATTTTGAAGGAAGCAGCGACGTTAAGACCACCAGGTCGTGAAGAACAAAATCAAAACACCACCTGGCACTGCAATAGTTTGCTGTTAAAAAGAATTTGGGGAGTTCCCCAAAAGCAAAGAGTTTTTGGTCGCCCGGCCAACAGACCGCACGAATCCACGTGAATTCACGGTGAGCGTGAACCCCCCCCGTGCAAGGCTGAAGGGCAAGAGAAGGCAAAGAGTAATCCCCTCACGGACACGCGCGCCGGAAAGAAACACAAGCCCTGTCTCCCGGGGGTTTTCCCGCTAAATCAAATCCACACGTGGATTTCATCCTAACGACGAAAAGATTTATTTGTAGGATTTCTTTGTAGCCATTTATTTGGAGGAAAGCTCTCCGCTCCGCTCGGAGGCCGGGGCAGCTGAGCCCCGCTGGCCTGTGGAAATCCCAGGAGAGCAGCGATCCCTGGGTTTCCCGGGAGCTACGGAGCCCAGTTTGGGATAAAATCTAGACGGTGCCAAGGAGCCCGTCCGCAGCCCCCCAGGGAAACAACTATTCAGGACTGACCGGTGGACGCTACCAGCGCTTTCTGGTGCCCGGGGGAAAGGAAAAGGGCAGCCTCTCCATAAAAAAAAAAATAAAATTCATAAAATTCACAGAACTAAACTCACAAACCAGAGGTTTCAGGGGGTCAGCGAACACCCTCGAGAGATTGCATTGGATGTTTAAGAAGATACAATTACCTTGTGAACGCTGTGTGTTGACAACGGTACTACCTGATGACAAAGATTAGATTTGTTCTTAAGTTTATCAACACAAAGACATTAAATAATATCTTAGGACTTACGATCAAATTGCTCTTTATGTTTAAAAACTGCTTGGACAAATCAAACAGGTACTCGAAGGGCGAGCGACACTTACTGCTGGTGTCTTTCTTCTGGCTGCTGGGGGTGGTCGCCCAGTTCACTTTCACCTCCTGCAAACGTGAAGTCGTTCCCGTTAGAACCAGCAAATCCCAGCTCGGATCCCTCCAGAGCTTCAGTCTTGAGCTACAGGGCTCATGGAATCATAGAACCGTGGAATGGTTTGGGTTGGAAAGGACCTTAAAGATCATCTCATTCCAACCCCCCCTGCCCTGGGCAGGGACACCTCCCACCACACCAGCTTGCTCCAAGCCCCCTCCAACCTGGCCTTGAACCCCTCCAGCCACAGCTTCTCTGGGCAACCCGGGCCAGGCTCTCACCACCCTCACAGCGAAGAACTTCTTCCCCACATCTCAGTTCAGTTTCCCATTTTTTGGTTGAAAACCCTTCCTCCTCATCCTAGGGCTCCCCTCCCCAAACACCATCCCTGGAGGGATCTAAAAGCCGGTGCTGAGGGACATGGGTCAGTGGTGGGTTGGGCAGTGGTGGGTTGATGGTTGGTCTTGATGAACTTCAAGGTCCCCTCCAACCCAGGGAAGTGGTGGAATCGCCATAGAATCCCAGAACGTTTTGGGTTGGAAGGGACCTTAAAGCTCCTCCAGTTCCATCCCTTCTAGTGGCTGGGACATCTTCAGTGAGACCAGGTTGCTCCAAGCCCCCTCCAACCCGGCCTTGAACCCCTCCAGGGATGGGGCAGCCACAGCTTCTCGGGGCAACCTGGGCCAGGCTCTCACCACCCTCACAGCAAAGAACTTCTTCCCCACATCTCAGCTCCATCTCCCCTCTTTCAGTGGCAAACCCTTCCCCCTCCTCCTAGGGCTCCCCTCCCTCATCCAGAGTCCCTCCCCAGCTTTCCTGGAGCCCCCCCCTTTAGGGACTGGAAGGGGCTCCAAGGTCTCCCCGGAGCCTTCTCTTCTCCAGGCTGAACCCCCCCAACTCTCTCAGCCTGTCCTCCCAGCAGAGGGGCTCCAGCCCTCCCAGCATCTCTGGGGCCTCCTCTGGCCCCGCTCCAACAGCTCCGTGTCCTTCTGCTGTTGGTGGTCCCAGAGCTGGAGGCAGCACTGGGTGGGGGGGTCTCCCCAGAGCGGAGCAGAGGGGCAGAATCCACCCCCCCCTCGCCCTGCTGGCCACGCTGCTGGGGATGTGGGGGGCTTTCTGGGCTGCCAGCGCACGTTGATGGGTCAACCTTGAGCTTCTCACCCACCAACACCCCCAGGTCCTTCTCCTCAGGGCTGCTCTCAACAGTTTGGGGCGAAAGCTCAATTTTTAAGACACGTTTCTCAGACTGTGTTCCATTGGTGAAGAGCGGAGACGGGAAACAGACCGGCCTGGGAGTTTGGGAGGGATTTTTTGCAGGGTGGGGAGAGAGGGACGTTGTCCTGATAAGGTCAGCAAGGTTAAAATACTCATTATTCCCCACGTCTCCGAGCCTTCCCACTTCTACATCCCCTCCTTCCTCCCTCACCGTTCGTCCTGCACCACTCTAAACACCTTTATTCCTTAGTCGTGTCACGCTGAGACCTTGTTCCAAGGCAATGCCTAATATTTACAGCGTATCCGCTGAGTCTCGAGCCGTATTTCACCCGCCCGATCTAAGACAGCCTGATTTTCAACCCCAACTCACCCTGTAGACACGACAGCTTACCTTACCCATTATCTTCCGGCCGTTCATGGCGGCCAGGGCTGCCGCCGCGTGCCGGTGCTCGTAGAACTCCACAAAACAGTAGGGATCGTTTCCAGCTGTCTGATAAAAAGGAGCAAAGAAGAGGATTATCGATACAAACCCCTGCAGACTGTACCCTTCCCTGTTTTGCTCTGCTTTTAATTCATAGATTCATGGATTCATGGATTCATAGAATGGTCCGGGCCGGAAGGGACCTCCAAAGGTCATCCAGTCCCACCTCCCCGCAGTCAGCAGGGACACCCCCAACTAGACCAGGTTGCCCAGGGCCTCGTGGAGCTTCACCTTGAATATCTCAAGGGAAGGGGCCTCAACCACCTCCCTGGGCAACCCGTTCCAGTGTTCCACCACCCTCAGAGGAAAGAACTTGTTCCTAACATCCAATCTAAATCTCCCCTTCTCCAACTTAAAGCCGTTGCCCCTCATCCTGTCACTGCAGGCCTTTGGAAACAGACCCTCCCCAGCCTTCCTGTAGCCCCCCTCAGGGACTGGAAGGCCGCTATGAGGTCTCCCCGGAGCCTCCTCTTCTCCAGGCTGAACAACCCCAGCTCCCTCAGCCTGTCCTCCCAGCAGAGGTGCTCCAACCCCCTGAGCATTTTGGTGGCCCTCCTCCGGACCCGCTCCATCAGGTCCATGTCCTTTCTATATGGAGGGCTCCAGACCTGCACACAGTGCTCCAGGTGAGGTCTCACCAGAGCAGAGCGAAGTGGCAGAATCACCTCTCTGGATCTGCTGGCAACACTTCTTTGGATGCGGCCCAGGATGTGGTTGGCCTTCTGGGCCTGCTCATCTCCAGCTTCTCCTCCATCAGCACCCCCAAGCCCCTTTCCTCAGGGCTGCTTTCTAATACCTCATCCCCCAGGCTGGATTGATCCCGAGGATTGTTCCGGCCCAGGTGCAGGACCCTGCACTTGCTCTTGTTGAACCTCATGAGGTTCACCTGGGCCCACCTCTCCGACCTGTCCAGGTCCCTCTGGATGACATCCCGTCCCTCTGGTGTATCGACAACACCGCACAGCTCGGTGTCATCTGCAAACTCGCTGATGGTGCTCTCAATCCCTCTATGTCGTTGATAAAGACGTTAAACAGTACCGGTCCCAGCACGGACCCTTGAGGGACACCACTTGTCACTGCTCTCCAGCTGGACTTCAAGCTGTTGAGTACCACCCTCTGGGTGCCACCATCCAGCCAGTTCCTTACCCACCGAACGGTCCACCCAGTGGACTTACACCTAAATGTCTCAACATGCCTGGGCTTTTTTGCTCTACGCCGAGACCCTGCGCTAACACAGCTCCCGGGGGGGTGGTGGTGGGGGTCAGTTCTGCTTTAAAAAAGGTAAAAATATGGCAAAGAAGAACTTTTCAAATCTCATCTGTTCACTCCCCCCTCACAAATCCACCCATCCTTAAGTTTAACCTCAGATACGGTGAGGAAATGACACCTCAAGTCCATGAGTGTCATCTCCAGCCTTACTGCACCCCCGCAACGTGGCTGTGCCGTATTTCCAGCAGAATTCGGAAACGCCCAAGTACGGCCCAAAGCCATGAGGTACCGGAACCGGGAAAACCATTGGGTGAAGGCTCTTACATCCATTATCATTTTGCAGTTTTTGCAGGGTCCGATCTGGCTGAAGAGCTGGAGGATCAGAGCTTCGGTCACGTCTCTGGACAGGTTCCCCACGTACCTACGGGATCAAACACACGGTCAGAAGCCATCCTGAGGCTCCCCAATGGAGCAAGAAGAACCCAAAGTTGTTCCCTCAAACACCCAAACCACCACCTTAAATTTTATTCACTGCCCGAGTAGCTCAACTGGGTGTTTGGCAAGAATCTTACACAATATTTAGTCAGCTCCTTTTAAAAAAGAAACAGCCGAGGGCGAACGTGCGAAAGGATCAGCCTCCTCAGCCGCAAAGACAACCTGGAGCCCTGCTCCCACCTGGGATTTTGGGATTCTCAGCGCCAAAGACCGTCCTCAATCCACAGGTGGGTTTTTTTTTGTTGTTGTTAAACCCAAGTCACGGGATTTTTATAAAAAGCCCGGAGAGAAACCTCAGCTCCAAAGGTGTGGCGACACCTCCCCGCAAAGGACCGTCGGGTGGCCAAGCATGGCCTCCGCAGGGAGAACCGCGGCCCGATCCCGCCGCCCGAACCACCTCAATAACCCGGCAAATCCCCATCGGAGGCGGGTAGGGGAGGGAAGAGTTTGACACCACGGCGTAAAGAAAACAAAGCGGCAGCAAAGCCAGGGGCTTCTCGCGCTCTTTCTGTTGACACAAGGCCGGGGAGAGGGACACCCTCCCAATATTTGCTTTAGCAGAGAACTGGGGGGGGCAGGGGGGGGAACAAGACAGGCAGCCGCTGGTTTTGGGTCAGAAACGAGCCGGCACGCTCCGTATTAATAGTTTGGACAACTATTTTAGGCAGGACTCCGAATCGTACTCCTTTTTTTAAAAACACTCGCAGGCACCCTCTCGCTCAACAAAACACTCCTGACGAGGTGTCCTTGAAGAGAGAAGGGGTTTAGCGCAGCTTAATTAAGGCAATTAACTTTCTGCTCGATAACCCCACATCGAGTTCAACTGGTAAGACTGTCTCCCTTGGGTTTTTTTTTTTTCCAATATTATGGCTCCCTGGATAATGAATAAGCCAAAGCAATGAGACTCTCGCGTCACCTTCAAGGTCTAAGTTAATTAACAGTTTATTTGGAACTGGTGTCTAGACCCTGATCTTTGAACTGGCGCTGGATTTTCACCCCGATAATCACACGCGCTCCTGGAGCCTTCCCGACCTCCACACTGGGTTTCACTGGAAAAAGCAGGATTTAGGTTAAGCCATCTCCGACAGCTCCAACCCCCCACCACGGAGCCCGGCACCGCCAGACCTCGTCCCACCCCAGTTACACCACAAATAACCAGTGCCAAGGTGACCCAGCCAGCCGGGGGCAACTGGGAGGAGGACACCTCCCCTGCGTGACAGCTCCGTCACCTCCTGCACCCTTCCTGTTAATTGGATTCTCGTTAATGAGCCAGTCGGTGTTTCTTTGCAGGTGAAGGACTACGCTACAGAAGGCAAACTACGCGGATAACTCCATTTATTCCCTGCACATTGATATTCTTGAAAAATAACACCAAACTATCGAGCGTCAGCACTTCTGCAACCTTTTAGACGCATAAAAGTGAATAAAGTCCGTGTATTCCACAAGCATCTATGCAGCCATAGGAAGAATACAAACAAAAGGTCCTCGTGAAGTTCAAAAAGCACCATCCGCCTTGTAATCGCTCTTCAAATTTTTAATCTCTGCCGTCGGAGAGCGGCTTTCAAGGAAAAAAACGCAAGCGAAAACCATGCTGCCTGGCCAGGAAATCCTTCAGGGAAGTAACACAGCCCCCAACTCGCTTCCAAACGCCAAGGCTCCAATACTCCCCCCCCCCCCCCCCTTCTAAAAAACACCAGGTTCAGTGGAAATTACAAAAAAATCAACAGTTATTTCCAACATCACCCGAAAAACAACTTCAAAGTGAGCTAAAGAAGGCGGCACGGGGGTTGGAGACCGCTTTGGTGGCCCCTCGCGCCACCGTAGCCGAGGGGGGAGCACCTTAAGCCAGGGCCAGAGGGGGTTTCTGCAGCGCTGCCTACGGCAACCAAATATTTAACACACACTTCAAATCCCAGCCAGCAAGAGATGACTCCAAGCTGCTTTTTCTTCCCTCAAATTGCTCGTTCTAAACCCAATCTGTGCAATTCAGCCCCCCTCGCCACCCTCCGCGCGACTGGAGGGATGTCACGGAGAGGGATTGAGAGAAATTCCCACATTTCTCCGCCTCCGAAACCCGGCCGTGTTTGTGCAAGGAGCCCCACGTGCCCGAGGCCAGAGAATTCGTGCCCTGGAGCACACCCCGAGACCGCTAGACTCCAGACAACCATTTCACTGGGACAAGGGCAAAACCATCTTTTTTTTTTTTTTTTTTTTCTAAATAAACTACACGCAAACACCGCCGAGGGCTCTGCCCCATGTTTGCAGACGCCAAGAATAGCTCCCAAAAAATGCACGTGCTAGAAAGGGCGAGCGAGGGGGATCGTACACCCAGGGAGGCAGCGTGTTTACCACCGCAGAAAGCCTGGGCGTTAAGTCACGTAAAAGTCTTGTTTTCCCGCAGTCGCTGAAAAAACTCCCTTTATCAGCCCTCGGGCTAGGTGCCGGCCACTCTCCAAGGGCAAAACTTTCCCCTCGCCTGGCGGAAAGTTTCCCTTTTCCTCACGTCTTTCCTGAACCGAAAAGAGGTGGAAGCTCGGAGGGGGAACGGGAGAGAGCGGAGCCTGCCATTCCCCTCATCTAAAGGAAGGGAAAACGGCTCCTGGGAGAGAAAAAGACAGGAAGACGACGGGCGCAGGAGCTCTCTCCTGTGCCTTCCCAAGCCCCAAAAAGTCCAAGAGCCTCTTTGACAGCGGCGGGTTGTCAGCTGCCCCCCCCTCCCACCCCCCCCCGCGAAAAGTGGCTCGTAATTAAAATAACACACACACACACACCCCCCCATGATGACTTTTGACAAGGCTGCCCTACAGGCTAGGATGAGCTCCCGGGGAAGCGAGGGGCTGGCAACGTGCTTTAAACATTTGGATTTCAGGGGGGCACACACACAACCCCCCCCCAAAAAAAAAAAACCCCTCCGTTTATTTCTATCAAGCTGTTGAACGTGGCAGTGAGGATCCGGCTGGTTAGCACAGGGTATCCCCTTCCCCATACACCCCGTGAGCTAATATAGGCCAGAAATGGCAAAATTCAGCCAGATGCTCGCAAAAAACGTATATGGATGGAGGGGGGGGGGGGGGGTTGTACATCTCCCCAGCCCCCTGCCCTCCAGCTGTGAGGTGAAGAGAGCCGGGGCTGAGGGGAGAAAGCCGGGGAACACCTCTGGGAAGCGAGGGAGGGGACAGGAATGGCGGGGAAGGGGCGGAGGGGCCGACCCCGGGGGTGGGGGGGGAATGAGGTGCGGGGGGGGGGGCTCTACCGGGGCCGGCCCGCCGTGTGAGGGGAGCCGGGTGCCCGGCGGCGATGGGGAGCCGTCCCCCTCGGCGCTGAAGTCGGCTGAGAGGGCCCGATCGCGCCCCCCGGGCCTGAGGGAACTGGGGGGGGGGCCCGATGCGTGAGGGGAGCCCGGGCCGCCCCTCCCCGCGGAGCCGGGAACAATAGGCGGTCTCGCCCCCTCCCCACTCACAGGGTCTTGGGCATTTCATCCTCCATGGTTGCCGCCAGCCGGCCCCCGCCCAGCCCCGGCTGCTTCAGGCCGAGCCAGCCGGCCCCCGTCAACGCCTGGGCAGCCCGAGCGGCGCCGGCCCCGCCGAGCCCGAGCGGCGGACGATAACCCCGGCGCTCCTCGCAAGATGGCGGCCGGCGGGCGAAGGGGCCCGGCCGGCCCCGAGGGGGGCGGTAACGCGCATGCGCCGCGCGGGGGGCCGCCTCCGCGCATGCGCCCCGCCCCTTCCCGCTTAACCGGG
>NC_133601.1:2300210-2461748 GCF_964106895.1 Numenius arquata | reverse complement strand
GGTGAGTGCGGAGGGAGGGACCGGTGCACGGTGCCCAACGCCCGGTACTCGGTGCACGGTGCCCGGTAGAGGTTGCCCGGTGCACGTTGCCCGGTGTCCCGTGCTCGGTGCAGATTGCCCGGTGCCCAGTGCAGGTTGCCCCGGTGCCCTGTGCCCCATGCCCTGTATCCGGTGCAGGTTGCCCGGTACTCGGTGCAGATTGCCCTGGTGCCTTGTGCCCCGTGCTCTGTGCAGGTTGCCCGGTGCTCAGTGCCGGTTGTCCCAGTGCCCAGTGCCCCATGCCCGGTGGCCAGTACTGGATGCAGGTTGCCCGGTGCCCAGTGCCCCATGCCCGGTGGCCGGTACTGGGTCCGGGTTGCCCCGGTGCCCTGTGCCCCATGCCCTGTATCCGGTGCAGGTTGCCCGGTGCCCAGTGCCGTTTGCCCCGGTGCCCTGTGCCCCATGCCCTGTATCCGGTGCAGGTTGCCCGGTGCCCCCTGCCCGGTGCCCCGTGCTCGGTGCGGGTTGCCCGGTGCCCAGTGCCGGTTGCCCCGGTGCCCAGTGCCCCGTGCTCGGTGCGGGTTGCCCGGTGCCCGGTTGCCCCGTTTCCCTGTGCCCCGTGCCCTGTATCCGGTGCAGGTTGCCCGGTGCCCTTGTGCCCTATACCCGGTGCGGGTTGCCCTCTCCCGTTCTCCCCGTTGCCCGGGACGGCGAGCAACCGGCCCCGCTTCCTGCTTTCTAATGTTCCATTGTGCGGAGCTTCCATTGTGACGTCTCGGCCTCGGCTCGGCTTTGTCTGTCCATATATGGGCAGCTACGTCACGGAGCGCTCCCGCCGCCCGGATAAATGGGCTGCGGAGTCCCCGGCGGAGCAGTCGGGCGGCAGCGAAGGGAACCTGCGAGCGGAGCCGAGCGCGGGAGGGAGCCGGGGAAACGGGGGACGGGGACCGGGGAACGGGAGCGAGGGAGCGATCGAGAGAGACAGAGAGAGAGAGAGGAGGGGTTAAATCCTCCCACCCGCTTCTACAACCACATCTGCCAGCCAGATCGCCCCCCCCCCCCCCCTCCTCTCCCCTCCCTCCCCCCCCCCCCCTCCCCTCGAGGAAACACCACCAGGGACCCACGGAGGACAGCACACCACCCACCCACCCCCTCCCTCCTCCGCGGCCACCCCCGGCTCCCCCCCCCCCCCCCCCTCCCCCTCCGCCCCTTCCCCTCCTCCTCCCCGGTTCCCCCCCCCCCCCCCCGCCGCCCCCGCCCCAACTTTTTCTCTTGCATGATTTCCCTCGCACGGATTTGCCACTCGGATGTTGTTTCCTCGGGAGCTGAGCTCGGAGCCACGTTGAACCAGCCTTTTCCTCCAGTGCTATGACAGGCAAACTACTGGAGAAGCTGCCGGGGACCATGAACACTTTGATGAACCAATTGCCTGACAATCTGTACCCAGAGGAGATCCCCAACTCTTTGAATATCTTCTCCAGCAGCAGCGACTCGGTGGCTCACTACAACCAGATGGCTGCAGGTAAGGGGGTTGCGGGGGGGGGGGGGGGGGAAGGAAAATGGGGAGAAGGGGGGGGGGGGGGGGAGCCGGTGGGGCGAGGAGGAGGACGCCGTGGGTAGGGTGTCATGGAGCCTCGGAGGGAAAGGAAGAGCTGGGGCTGTGGGGAGCAGCGTCGTCGTGTCCCCCCCCCTCCTACCCCCCACCCCCCCCCCCGCACCCACCCACCCCTTTCCTCGCCGTGTCTCCGCGCCGATCGCTGCAGCGCTGCTGCCGAGCCGCCGCCGCAGGTACGGGGACGGCGGCCGGGGCTCCGTGGGGAGGAGGACACGGGAAGGGGGGGGGGGGGAAGACGACGACGGGGAGGGGACGGCCGGGTCGTCCCCCCCCCCACCCCCCCACCCTCCCCGGGATCCGCGCGGGTGCGGAGGCGCCGCGGACACGCGTGGCCGCCCCCCCCCACCCCCTCCGCCAACCCCGCAGCGGTTCCCCGGGACGCGGCGCCGACTTTGCCGGAGCGTGGGGTTTAGGGAAGGAGGGGGGGGCGGGGGGTACACACACACACACGGACATGGGGGGCACAGGTGAGCGCCGAGGGCGGGGAAGGGGCTCCCCGCGTGTCCCGGGCTAAACACCCACCCCCCCACCCCCTCCGTGTTTCTCCTCGCCGGGGCTCGGTGCAGGGAAGGCGGCGAGTCGGTAACGGCGTCGGCGGGGCTGGACGGGGAGGAAGCCTACCTGTAACCGCAGGTACCTCCTTCCCCCCGCCCGGTGTGTGTGTCCCCCCCCCCCACACCCCCGCGGGGCATCCCGGCTGGTGGCGGGGGCGGCAGCCCGGCCCCGCATCGCCGGGACCCCCGGTAGGCAGCGCCGCGGGGTTGGGGGGGAGGGAAACAGCGAGGGGTAGGAGGGGAGCGGGGCCGGGGGATGGCGGGGTGGGGGGGGCCCGGAGCATCCCCGGTGCCCCCCCCCCGGGGCGGTGCGGCCCTCCCGGCTCACCCTGGCCCGCTTCTCTCGCACTTTGCAGATAATGTTATGGACATTGGCTTAGCGAACGAAAAGGCCGGTCAGGAACTCTCCTCCTATTCGGGGACTTTTCAACCCGCCCCGGGCAACAAGACTGTCACCTACCTGGGGAAATTCGCCTTCGACTCGCCCTCCAACTGGTGCCAGGACAACATCATCAGCCTGATGAGCGCGGGCATCCTGGGGGTGCCGCCGTCTTCGGGGGCGCTCACCAGCACGCAGAGCTCGGCGGGCAGCATGGGGCCGCCGCAGGGCGAGGTGGACCAGATGTACCCCGCGTTGCCGCCCTACTCCTCCTGCAGTGACCTCTACCCGGAGCCCGTCTCCTTCCACGACCCCCAGAGCAACCCCGGCCTCACCTACTCCCCCCAGGATTACCAGGCGGCCAAACCCGCCTTGGACAGCAACCTCTTCCCCATGATCCCAGACTATAACCTCTACCACCACCCCAACGACATGGGCACCATCACGGAGCACAAACCCTTCCAGAGCTTGGACCCCATCCGCGTCAACCCGCCCCCCATCACCCCTCTGGAGACCATCAAGGCCTTCAAGGACAAGCAGATCCACCCGGGTTTCGGGGGGCTGCCCCAGCCGCCCCTCACCCTCAAGCCCATCCGACCCCGCAAGTATCCCAACCGGCCCAGCAAGACGCCGCTCCACGAGCGGCCCCACGCCTGCCCCGCCGAGGGTTGCGACCGCCGCTTCTCCCGCTCCGACGAGCTCACCCGCCACCTCCGCATCCACACGGGCCACAAGCCCTTCCAGTGCCGCATCTGCATGCGGAGCTTCAGCCGCAGCGACCACCTCACCACCCACATCCGCACCCACACCGGCGAGAAGCCCTTCGCCTGCGAGTTCTGCGGCCGCAAGTTCGCCCGCTCCGACGAGCGCAAGCGGCACGCCAAGATCCACCTCAAGCAGAAGGAGAAGAAGGCCGAGAAGGGGTCGGCCGGCCAGCCCCCCGCCGCGCCCCCCACCGCCGCCGCCGCCGCCGCCGCCACCTCGCCCCCCGTCGCCCTCGCCCCCGCCGTCACCACGTGCGCTTGAGGGACTGCGGGGAGCGGCGGGCTGGCACCCCATCTTCTCTCCTGCCCTTCGCACAGCTCGGGGAGGGGGGCGCCTCACCCCACCACCGGGTTCAAGATGCCGGGGGGGTTTAAGGGGGGAGCTGCGCTGCACTGGTCTATTTTGCCCCCACCCGGATTGACCGGGGCCAGGCTGCCCGCACCAGGATCCTGCCTGCACTTGGATCGACAGGACCCGCACCGCCTGGATCCCCACTGCCCGGACCTGCACTGCCCGGGGCCGGGTTGCCCGCACCCCGGATTGCCCGGGTCCCGGCTACCCGCATCCCGGATCGTCCCGACCCGCACTGCCCGGGTCCCGGCTACCCGCACCCGGCTCACCCGGATCCCTGTTTCCCGCACCCCCGGTGCCCGGATCCCTGTTTCCCGCACCCGGCTCACCCGGATCCCTGTTTCCCGCACCCCCGGTGCCCGGATCCTTGCTTCCCGCACCCGGATTACTCGCACTGCCCGGATCCCGTCTGCCCGTACCCGGATTGCCCGGACCCGGTTTTCCCGGCTCCAATCTTCCCGGATCCCGCCTGCCCGCACCCCGCATCTCCCGGCTCTCCCGTACCCCAGTTTGGCCCGGATCCGAGTTGCAGATCCCGGGGATTCCGACTGACCTGGATCCCAGGCAGCCGGATCCCAGGAACCCGCCCGGTTCCCCCGAGGGGCTGGGTTGGTCGGGATCGGGCCCTCCTGGATCCCACTCTCCCGGTTCCCCCGAGGGGTTGGGCTGCTCGGGATCGGGCCCTCCCGCATCCCACCCGCCCGAGCGGAGATGGATGGATGGATGGATGGATGGATGGATGGAGCCGATCCGGCTCCTCTCTGCCCGCCTGGGCCCGGATCCGGCCCCCTGCGCCCCCCTCCCCTGTAGTTCCCTCTGTGCCCCCCCCCCCTCGCCCCCCCCCACCGGCACCGGTTCCCCGCGGCGGAGGTAAGCGGGCTCGGGTCCCCCCAAGCCGGGCTGGCGGGGCGGGGGGAGGCTCTGCGGGTCCCCCGCAACTTCGGGGGGCGGCGAGGAGCGATGTCCCGGCAGCAGCTTTTGGGTTTGTTTTGGTTGTTTTTTTTTTTTTTTCCTTTTCTTTTCTTTTTTTTTTTTTTTTTTTTTTTTTTCAGCAGAAGGGAAATTCTTTACAGAAATGCAGAAAAAAAAAAAACCCCACCCCAGTATTTTGCTGAAGACTTTTTATAATGTGAGATATTTTTATTTTATTTTATTTGGTCACTTTAAACCAACCAACCACCTACGGAGGAGAAAAATCAATTAGTCCTCTTATTTTATTTTATTTTTATTTTTTTTTTTTTCTTTCTCCTTCTGGTATGTGCATGTCATTGCATGACTGCTCTGATTTTTTTCTTCTTTTGTTTTAATAAAACTGTGCTCAGACATTTAAGCTAAACTAAGCAAAAATAATAATGACTTAAAAAAACAAAAAAATCTTTGTTGCCAAAAGGTCGTGCTATCCAGGTTTGATGTCTGCATGTGAAAAAAAAAACCACACACACACACACACACACACACGCAAAAAAAAAAAAAAAAACCATTAAAAACGTACAAAAAATAAAGAGAAGAGAAAGAATGCAGTTTTAATTTATGTGAACCGAAAGGAGCAAAAAAAAAAAAAAAAAAAAAAAAGCAAAAAAAAAAAAACCAAACCACAATCAGGTTTAACCACACAAACCTAAGGGAATGATATTTTTTGAAAGACTTTTGTATAAAGTTGAGTACTTAGAGAAAAAAAAAAAAAAATCATACCAGATGTAATATATTTTGTGGATGTTTTTATTTCTTGGATTTATAGTACCTTATACTAAGGTTAAAAAAAAAAAAATAATTATGCTTGATATTGTGAAAAGGTGATAATTTTCACACACATTTCATTTGCTCATTTGTCACGTTGTAATGCAAATATGATAGTTAATGCATACAGCATTTTTAAGGGAAAAAATCAGAAATATTGAACTGATGTATTGTTGTACCATTTGCACTGTGAGCAAATGCTAATGCAGTAAATATATTGTGTTTGCTGACAATCAAAAGCTGTAGTAAATATCTTTATTTTACCTTGCTTAAAAAAGATCTGTGACGGTTTGGAAAAAAAAAAAACCAACAACAAAAAAAAGTCTCTAATATGTAAGGGGGGGGTGTTAAAATGGCTGGAAATGTGTAGGACGGTGGGTGCTGTGCCTCGTTACGGGCGACTTTGGAACCTGTTTGTACCTATTTTATTTTTTTTTTTCCCTAGTGTTGTATTTTCTTAAATATTTATTTTTTTTCAGTATGATTTTTTTAAATTTTATTTATTTTATTATTTTTTTAAAAAATAACCCAACCTTTTCTCAGCCCCCCCCCCCCTCCCCACCTCCCTTCGGTTCTATTCGCAGGACGACCGTGCCCAGACCAGCCGGCCAGGATGTTGGGTGACCCCGAAGGTGACCGGCTCCCGGTGTGTCCCCCTCTTTTCCCAGCCACGTGGGGACGTCATGCGCCTCGAAGTCCTGTCCCCCTCCCAAAAAAAAACCACCGCGTCCTTGGCTTGCCCTTGACCTTGCGTCTTATTTTTCCCCCCCGGCTCGTGCCGTCGTCGCCGCCGCCTTGACCCCGGCACCGTTCTGCCGGGTTGCGTCTGTCGGATAACGGTGGGCCAAAGAGGATCGCGCCGCTTCAGCCGGTAATTAGCCCCCGTGGCCTTTCGCCGGCCAAATCGCCCCAGGTGGAAAGCGGAGAAGGGATTTTGGCCAGGCTGGGTCGGCTCGGGTTAAAAATAACCCACCGAGTTCCAGAGCCGGAGCTTGGACGGGCGGAGAGATGGAAGGGAATGAGGCGCTTGGATATTCGGAGAGCGGACGCACGGGTGGTGGCCCGTGATGGTTAAATCCTTGCCCAAGGATGGGGCTGGAGCCCTGGTTCTTCTGGACCTGGGATGGTGCTGGAGGATGATGAGGGTCTGGGTGTCCCTTGGTCCATGGGGGTCCAGCCCTACTGGGCTTGGACATGACCAGAGCAGTTGAGCGTCCCAAAAGCTTCTCCTTTTCCCAAGGCTCGTTGGTGGCTGGCGTTGGCACCGTGGTCTTTCCTGGCATTCCTGGGGCGTGGAGGTATCGGCATCGCCGTCAAATTTCCCCGTCTTTTGATCTGTATCTGTAGCCGGGCCCTGGAGAAGCTGCTGCTCCCACCAGCTCTGCCCATCTCCAGGGCTTCGCTGAGCTCCCCGGCTTGGAGAGGGTTTAATTTCGGGGGGAACGTGGGGACAGACGGTGCCCGGGGTGGCCACCTGGTGACTCCTGGCACGCCTGGCCAGGGATGGGACCTCGTGGCATTGGGAGAATTGGCTCTGGAGCCCACAGGAGCTGTGTCGGGTGGGCTCCTGCGTCCCCAGGTGGATTCCCAGGTGGTTGAGCCCTTGGTGACCATTAGGATGAGGCTGGAGCAGCTGCCGGATTCGGCGTGGGGCAGGAGGGATGGCGGGGGCTGCCGTCCATGGTGTGGATTGGGGTGAGCCAGGGCTGCTCTTTCCTCGGTGCTCCGAGCACCTCGGAGGTCCCACGGCGGTTGGGGGCTGCGTGTTGTTTTTGGAGCTGCTGGTCCTTGCGGTGTCCCCTTGTGTGGCTCAGACAAGCCCAGGTGGATGGGTAGGAGCTGGAGCCACCATGGACACAGATGGTGGCATGGGGAGAGCCACCATGGCCCCCAGCATCGTCTGAGGGTGCTGTGGTGGTGGTTGCGCCCATCTCCATGTGTGGCTGGTGCTGAAAGATGTTGGAGACGGTGGGCACGGGAAGGTGGTGGCACGGCAAAGGTGATGCCACACTGTGTCACGGAGAGGAGCCACCCAACATTGCTCTCCAACGCTTTGGGCTCTTTGGCTGCAGGCGAGGAGGAGGAGGGAAGGAGCCCACCAGGCATCAACGGGGCATCGCGACCCTGGTGCCAGGCCGGGGACCCGCTCTGCCACCCAGGCGCAGGCGTTCCACCAGGCAGGATCACCCCCTGCACGGAGCAGGAAGGTGAGGAGCACCCTTGGGTGGCAAAACACGCGGAGCGCGTGCAGCACCTTGCACGAAAAATGTTGGTTGCTACGGAAACACGGCACTTTCTATCCCTGTTCTGGGCTATCTGTGTTCTGGGGAGGAGGGAAGGGCTTGCCAGTCACGTACCAGCTCAACACAACTCGCTGCCTTTCCCTTCTCCACGGCGGCTCCGGGTTCCCGAGGAGGCCACCAACACCTCGCTCCTCTCCGCTGAGGGTCTTCGGGGCTTTACAAGCTGCTGTTGAACCCCAAGAGCTCTCCACGGGATGGGATTTGCTTCTGAGGAGGAGCACCAAGAACCGAAACCCCCCATCCCCAGGGATGGGAGCGACGAGGACCCGCCCCCAGAAGCTCCCGCTTTGCAGCTGGAAGCTCTTGATGCCGCAGATGTTGGTGGGATCTTCCCAGCCACCGGTTCAACCTTTCCTGCTGCTTCGGCAGGAGACGGCTTCTGCTGAAGGTCTGGATGGTTTCTGGATCACCCCCACCTTCGTGTCCCACCCTGTGCCAGCGCCATGAGGATCTGTCCCCCCCCCCGGCTTTTCCTCCCCATCCCTGGCCGGGGTGGCAGGTCCCACCTCTGCTCTCGGCAGAGCGTTTCAGAGGAACGGCCCAAACTTGCCCCCCTGCCCCGGCACATGCCAGGGTGCCACGTGGGGCAGAACCTCCACGGAAGATGCCCCCCCAAGCCCCGTGGCCATCGGGACGCCCGGATGCCAGGACCTGCGTGTCCCAGCTTTGCTTCCCCACCGTTGTCCCCTGCGCCCCGAGTCGCCGGCGTGGGGGCATCGGTGGGGACAGCGGTGGCCGGGAGCAGCAGCGTGTCCCAGCGGGAAGCGGGAACTGCCAGAAAACCCTTCCCGGGCACCAACCTCCCTCCATCCTTCCTCTTCCTCGCACCCACGCCTCAGCCCCGCTGGTTGCCCACCCAGGTCTGTGTGTGTGCCCGTCCCCCCCGTCCCCCCCATCTCCCCCCCTTCCTCGTTAATCCTCTGTCCTCACCGGTGTTGGTAACACCTTCCCAGTTTAGCATCATCCTCCCTGGCTGTAATTACCGCGCTGTTTACCTCCACCTGCTAATTGATAAAGCCACCCCCTGGCGCCAGTCCCGGGTCTCCTCCCCTTGGCCCCGTGCGGTGGCACGTGCTGTCACCAGCCCGGGGTCACCGGGACGTCACCCTGGGGTTGGCGATGGGGGGTCCCAGGGCACCCAGAGCTTGGTGGGGATCGAGGGGGGGAGGAGGGTGTTTGCTTCGTTCCACTCCCACTCGATGGTGGTTGGAGCTTGGGGGGGGTGGGTGGGTGCTTTTTGGTCACCAAAAGGGCTTTGCTGCCCCCTCCACCCCTGCCCAGGCTCCTGGAGCTGGATTCAGGGGGGGGGTTCTCCCCAAAAGTGGGTGTTCCTGACCCTCCCTGTGCCCTCGCCCACCCCAGGGTGCTCCCAGGCACCCCAAGCCCATACCCTCACCCACCCTAGGGTGCTTCTGGGCATCCCCTCCCCATGCTTTCGCCCACCCCAGGGTGCTCCCAAGCATCCCACACCCTCACCCACCCCAGGGTGCTCCTGGGCATGCCCTCGCCCACCCCAGGGGTGCTCCCAGTCAGCCCCCTCCCCACGCCCTCACCCACTCCAGGGTGCTCCCAGGCACCCCTCCCCTCACCCACCCCAGGGAGGCTCCTATCCATCCCCTCCCCATGCTCTCGCCCACCCTAGGGTGCTCCCAAGCACCCTTCACCCCTTGCCCACCACAGGGGTGCTCCCGGTCACCCCCCTCCCCACACCCTCACCCACTCCAGGGTGCTCCTGCGCATCCCCTCGCCCACCCTAGAGTGCTCCTGGACACCCCTTCCCCTCGCCCACCCCAGGGATGCTCCTATCCATCCCCTCCCCATTCTCTCCCCCACCCTAGGGTGCTCCTGGGCACCCTCTCGCCCACCCTAAGGGTGCTCCCAAACACTCCTTCCCCTCGCCCACCCCAGAGGTGCTCCCGGTCACCCCCCTCCCCATGCCCTCACCCACCCTGGGGTGCTCCCGGACACCCCATGGTCATGCCCTCGCCCACCACAGGGTGCTCCTAAGCACCCCTTCCCCTCGCCCAGCCCAGGGTGCTCATGAGCACCCCCTCCCCGTGCCCTCACCCACCCCGGGGTGCTCCCAGCCACCCCCTCCCCCCCGGTGCTCCCGGGTTTGGAGGGGGGGGGGGGGCGGTGGTTTTACTCCAATGCTCCTCCCTTCCCCCCCCCCCCCCCGCTCCGTTCCCGGTGTTTGCACGGAAACCCCAGGGTTTTAAAGCTGTTTTTTCCCCCTTTTCCGCCGCCGGACACGACCGCGGGCCCCCTGCCCCGTTCCGTGACGTCACGCCCCCCCCTCCCTGACGTCACGCCCGGCGCGGCACGCGGCGGGGTTAACGCTCCTCCCGCCCAATGGCGGCGAGACCGGAAGGGGCGGGGCAAAGCGCGGCGGCACTTCCGGGAGCGGCGCGGCGGGGGACGATGAGCTGGTGAGTGCGGGACCCCCGGGCCCGGCCTGGCCGCGCCGTGCCCCGACCCGACCCGCCGCCGGGACCACCGGCACCGGCCTCCGCCTCTGCGGCTCGACATCGCCCCCGCCGACCGGTACAGCCCGCGGCGGCGCTCGGCCCGCCAGACCCCGGGTTTTCGCTGCCGGGCCTTGCGGCCTAGGGGGGCCCGGGGCTGGCCCGGCGGGGGCCTTGGTGTGGTCAGGTTTGGCCCTGGTGTTCGCCCCAAGCAGGCCCCAGTGGTGGCCCGGCGGGGGCCCCGGTGCTGGTCGGGCTTGGCCCCGAGCAGGCCCCGGTGCTAGCCCGGCAGGAGGCCCGGTGTTGGTCAAGCTTGGCCCAGTGGGTGACCCGAGCCTGGCCCCGGCGCTGGCCCAGTGGGAGCTCCGGTGCTGATCAGGTTTGGACGCTAGCTTGGCCCCGGTGCTGGCCCGGTGGGGGCCCCGGTACTGGCCCAGCTTGGCCATGGGGCTGGGCCTGAGCAGGTGTCGGTGCTGGCCCTGAGCAGGTGTTGGTACTGGCCTAGCTTGGCCATGGGGCTGGCCCTGAGCAGGTGTCGGTGCTGGCCCAGCTTGGCCCCACTGCTGGCCCCGGTGGTGGACCCAGGAGGGCCCCAGTGGTGGCCCGGCAGAGGCCCCGGTGTTGGTTGGGCTTGGCCCCGAGCAGGCCCCAGTGCTAGCCCAGCAGGAGGCCCGGTGTTGGTCAGGCTTGACCCAGTGTGTGACCCGAGCCTGGCCCCGGCACTGGCCCGGTGGGAGCCCTGGTGCTGATCAGGCTTGGATCCCAGCTTGGCCCCAGCGCTGGCCCTGAGCAGGCCCCAGTGCTGGCCCAGCTTGGCCCTGGTGCTGGCCCTGAGCAGGCCCCAGCGCTGGCTAGGCTTTACTCTGGTTCTGGCCAAACTTGGCCCCGGTGTATCTGCCCCAAAGCTGTCTCTGTAGCCACACACACAGTATATGGGTGTCTAATGGGTGTGCACCCGGGGGGGGCCTCACCTGTGTCCATAGCAGCTGCTGCCCATCCTTCCCTGGGCCTTCATCCCGGGTCCGGGGATCACCGTCTGAGCCCCTTCACTCCCTGCCCTCCCACCTCCCCGTGCCTGGATGCTGCTGTGGGGCGAAGGGTTTGGTGCAGGGGGTCCCCAAAGGTCCCTGGCAGCTCCGTGAGGCTGAAATGCTGTAAAACCGCCTTCAACCCCATTAAAGTAAAGCTTTTTTGTTAAAAAAAAGAGAGAGTTCCCACGTGTGTTTGAATTAGACTTGTGAAAGGCTCGGTTTGGCTACCACGGTGCCTTTGGCTTCTGCGTGTCTCACCACTGTTTATTTAAACTAATTATATTAGAAATTAATCTTGACTGCCGTGTGCATCCTGGATAGTCCCCTAGAGCCAGCACCGTTGTAAGAGGTGAAGGATGTGATGGTTTAAAGGAAGAAAAAGGCCTTCCCCTTGCCTGGCTGGCTTTGCCAGGGCAGGCACAGGGTGAAAATGGGAAGATTTTTTTGGGTTGGGAGTGGGGGAAGTTGTGGTCTGGAAACATTCTTCAACAATATAATGACGCGCACACAGGTACCTATTAAAATGAGGCCTTTTGGTTAAAAATACACACTTATCCACTGAGTTCATTTTTGTTTTGCTTTAGTCATCTCGGAGCAGCCATGATTATAGACAGCGTTGGGTAACGAGGGGCTCAGAGCCGCCTTTTGCCCTCCTGAGCTCTGTGGGCAGCGTGGCCCGGGGGGCTGCTTTCGGAAAACTCCGGCCAGTGGAAGAGCTCTGCTCCGCTCTCCTGGTCCGGGAGGGGCCTTGGAGCCAAAAGTGTAAGAAATAAATATTCCCTTCACACAATGGATGTGGAATAATTCGGTTGCAGGGTGACAACGCTTCCCCTCTGCGCTTTCCAGCGTCCGTCCGGCCACGCTGCTCTTGGGGATGGTGGCTTATGGCATCTGGTGGCTTCTCTGTGGCTTTTTGCTGAGAGATTGAGTGTTTTCGCCTTTTGCCGGGGAGGAATAAAAGGTCATTGCCGGAAGGAACTGGGGAGGACACGACTTGATATTCTGCTGAAATCTGAGTCTCCTCTTTCTTCCCCAGCAGCGTCAGTCCCTCGGCGTGTCGTGGCTCCGCTTACGCGCGGACGCGAGGGGCTGGGACCCGGCAGCGCGTCGGAGACACAATCGCTCTCAGTTCGGCTTGGCCGGCCCTGCCAACCCTCCAGGCTGATCATTCCCACCCCGCATGAATCGCCTTATTCACGGGGTGGGGGTTCCAAAGTTCAGGACCAGGCCCGGCGTGACGTCCTCCTGGCCGCCGCAGCGAGAGGTTACGCTCCCGCCGGCCGTCACAAATGCCGGGGTCGTGCCCTGCTCCTCAAAACGTCACAGCAAACGGCGTGTCCGGCCCCGATGCTGCTGCTCCGCCGTCCCTGCCGAGGCAGCCAGCTTTGTTCCAGCCCGGCAGGGCGGGAGGTTGCTTTGTGCAGCAGATCCTGTTTGTTTAATTTGCACGTGCGTCTTTCTCTCCGGCAACGGGCATCGTTAAACACGGGATATTGATTAAAAACCCTAAAACCCTTTTTTTTTTGTTTTTTTTTTTGTTGTTTTTGTTTTAGGGGTCGGCTCCCACAGCCGCTCAAGGGGATGGAGCTTCGTCCTCAGATCGTGCTGGGGAGTCTCAGCCTCCAGTTTTGCTTCTGTACGCTCGTTACCTTAATGAATTTTTTGCGAAGGCCTGTGCGAGATGAAAGGGCCACGAGGCTGTTTGCAGGCGGGATGGGAGACGCCTGGTTGAATTTTGTCTGAATTAATTCTTTGCTTTTTCTTGCTCTTTGCGAGCGCTTGATGGGTAGGAGCTCCCTGCGCCCGCGTCGGGGCTGGGAACAGCGATGCCCGTTGAACCAAAACGTCTCTCCAGAGGGCAAAACGTAACCCGCTGGTGACAGAGGCTGGATTAAACCCCCAAAATTCCCGACTCCTGCACCTCGGCAACTAGGCAGTGCTGTCTTTCTAGGCTAACCTTTATTTAGAGCAGGAGTAGGCTTGTTTTGGGAAACAGCCTCGCACGGATGGATGAGATGTTTGCTAAATCTCGGCGGCTTCCTCTAGGTTTCGGTGCTGTGGATGGGGGTCTCTCGACCGTGTCCGCATCCCCGTCTTCCTCACCGCTCCCCCACAGCCATGCGGTTTTGGGGGAGAGACGGGAAAACACTCCAGCGATTACCTTCCCCATCGTTCCTTTTAAAAAAAATAAAGAGAAATAGAGTGATGGATTTTACCGTATCGTCACCCTCAATTGCTGCGTCTAATTTATGACCGTCTAAAAGATATTTTTTTAAGGTTCATGGAACCTCCTAAAACTGAATGTTGTTGCAGCTCGTAACCAGGCTCCCAAATTCCTCCTCTTTTGGTTTCCCCAGCTCCTGCGGGTGATTTTTCCGAGCGGGAAAGGGGGTTTTAGGAGCGTGACAGCTCGTTTTCCGAGTGCTGCCTCTCGGCACCGCTGCAACAGCTGGTATTTACTGGGAAAAAAAAAATATGTTAAGCAAATGTTGATAGTGAGGCAGTGCGAAGCACGTGTTTTTCGTGTTGCACCGCGGCGTGTTATTGGTCTGCCCGGGGGGGGTTGCCGATGCCGGACTGCTAAACCATATGCCTCTTGGCAGGGAGCTCTCGCTAAGTGGACTGAGGAGCTGGCATCGATGGCAAGTCGGGAGTGGAACTGTCTGGTTGTGCGATGTTTAACTCCCCAGATCTCGATCAGATGCCATCCAAGGTTGACGCGAAGGTGTTTTCTGAAATATTTGGGGAGGGAGGTGAGGAAGAGGAGCTGCCTGCCTCAAAAAGGGTGGTCTCTGCCTGGATTTATGCCTGTTAGAAAGGGATGGGGAGGAACTGTTTGCTTGTGCGATGTTTAACTCCCCAGATCTTTATCATACGCCATCCAGAGTTGGCACGAAGGTGTTTCCCGAAATATTTGGGGAGGGAGGTGAGGAAGAGGAGCTGCCTGTCTCAAAAGGACAGTCGCTGGCTGGATTTATGCCTGTTAGAAAGGGACATGGAGAGCGCGGGGAGGTGGCAGGCATAGCTGGGTTGGAGCGTAAGAGGAGGTTTTGGGTGGTTATTCATTTTGTTTTCCCTGTTTTGGAGCCGTGCTGTGACCACGCTGGGCAGGTGCGACGCAAAACACAAGACCGAGGCGCCCGTTTTCTTTCCAGTGAATCAATATTGATATTTTTTTTTCCCGTGCCCAAAATCCCAGTCCCGTGGTGGTTAATGGCAACACTTCCCCCCTTCTCTCCGGCTTTCGACGATACCGGGAGATGTGGAGACGAGCGCGGGATAAAATTAGATGGGATGAAGCAACTGGATACCAAAGCGGTGAGCTCCCAAATGGCATGTAGCACCCATGGAAGGCGTTTTGCACATCCCAAAGGTATTATCACGGCGAAACCGAAACGCTGCCGTGCCCTCCTGCCAACCGGGCACCGCCGGCACCTCGGGTCCCGGAATGGGAGACGGCAGCGCCCGGTGCGGTCCTCGGAGCGCGATTAGCACGTGGTTATTCCTTAATTATTATTATTTATTTTTTTTCCGCCTTCTTTGTACAGGTAGCTAAAAAACAGTGTTATAGTTGAGCCACAACCGTGTTTCACAACCGTGCTTAAAATGGATATTTTTGTAGCATAGTCAGGGCCTAAAACAGCCTTGCAAAATTCTGCTCGCCCACGCGCCTGGCGTGAGTAATTTTCTTTTGATGGGTGAGTAAAATATCATTATTTTTTTCATGCTCATCTTGGAATGGGTGGGAGAGTAGATTCTGACATTATTTTTTTGATTTGCTTTTTAACACTGACACCGCGCTTTGGCTCCGTGCGAGCTGCGGAGATCCGAGCGGCCCCTGCTCCCAAGAGCTCACCGGCTGCGGGCGCCCCTCGGCCGCCCGACTCCAGGACGGTGCCTAAACCAACATAAAATGGGTGTTTCCATCTTTTTTTTTTTTTTCCCCTGGAAAAAAGGCTCGCCGTGGCATCCGTCTGGGGCTCAATGCCTACGAGTTCATAGGGATGAGGTTGAAAAGCAAGGTGGGGTGGATGAGTTTATATCCGAGGGACCGTATCTCCCTGCCCCTCGCCGCCCCCGTGACCTCCCCTCTCCTCTCCACCGAAGAGAAAACCCAAACCAGAATTTGGCGCAGACTCTCCCTCGACATAAGCTGTTTGTGATCCGTTTGAATCATTTTCTTTCTTTTTTTTTTTTTTTTTTTTCCTTTTTTTATTATTTTTTTTTGGTGCCTTCGCGCTGTGTTTGGAGCGGTTGCTATGAGTTCCTGCGAGGCGGGGGGGGGGGGGGGTTGGGGGGGGGGAAACCGGGGTGGGACGGTGCATGCGGTTTCCATGGACACCGTGTAGTACAGCGAGGCATCCGGAGCGATGCTCGAGATTCCTGTCTAAACCCAGCGGCTGCCTTCGTGCCTTTCTCACCTGGGCAGGGCCGGGATCCACTCCCCCTCCCGACACTGGGATGATCCACACAGCCACAGATTTCCAGGCTTTTGCCATTTTTTTTAGGAAGCCCAAAGTTGTTAGACCCGTGGTCCAGGTGCTCAGGGCCGGTTTGCACATGCGCGGTGCGTCTCCTCGGGCTCTTCATCACTTGTTAGGACTGAGGAACGTTAATGAGATAATTACTCCCGCTTCAGCACCTACTCATGGTGGTCGCAGCCCCCCCTGGGGCTTCCAGGGTGCCCTGGTTTTCCTGTATCTCATCACGGAAAGCTTCTCGATAACGGTAGTGAGAAAGTGGAAGTTGTTACCTCCACGATCGCATCCTTGGATGCTCCCGACCTTCCTCTTGATGTTTGCAGGAAGGCTTTGATTTTCCCGTGACTGGGCACGTCTCCTGGCTCCAAATACACCTCGAGCCGAGTTCTGTCCCAATGCGGGATCCTGGCACAGCCCGGGAGAAGGGAAGCACTGGCCACCGAGCAGAGCAGAGTTTGGGGAAAGGCCCCCCAGTCTCACAGGGGGGCATTTCTGGGATGGCTTAGGGCCGGTTTTTGACTTCACGGAGGAATAGGCATCAATGGATGGTTTTATAGAAGCCCTCGGCTTTGGAAAAACCGGCCTTGATGGGTTGGGATCGCCCCTTGCAGAAGGCAGAGAGAGATTTCTTTCCGGTGAAAGAATTGAGATTTTTGGTGGAAATTGAAGGAGTGAAAAGCTCTGGCGGAAATCCAGGCGGGGCTGGCTTGCTGGCACTCGGGGTTTGGATGGGAAAAACAAAAAACAAAACAAAACCCTGAAACTTTCCACGGGAAGCGGGCACTTTTCACAAAACAGGGGTTTAGTTGGCGGTCTGAGGGTGGTGGTGGATAAAAACCAGTCGTTACCACCAGTTCAAACCACCGTTAGACCAGTGGGTCCCTGGAAAATGTCGCCCATGTCACCACGGCCTGGGGCAGAAATAGTGATTTTGATGGTGCGAGGTTTCAGCATCACTTTTCCTAAGTGTCTGGGTAATTAACTTCCGAAAGTTAATTTGCACATCGCCCCGTCTCAGCTCTCCCTGTCCCTTCCCTTGCGTGCTGCCTGTCTGTCCGTCTGTCTGTCCATCCTTCCTTCCTTCCCCAGCCCCTGGTTCGGCAGCGAGCGGCTCGGCTCGGCATCCCCGGGGCCAGCTGCGGGTGAAAATGCTTCGTGCTCATCCCTCGAAGGGTCTTCTGGGGCCTGATTAGGGGTTGCAAAGTGACGTTCTACCATGTCCGACGGGGAAAAGGGTCTCATCCACCCGTTATTTATCCCCCCCCGAACGCCAGCCGAGCCCCCCAGCCTGGGATGGTGCCAAGGTTTGATGTCCTGCTCCCTCCAACGCGGCAAAAGGACCATCGCCTCCCCAAATTAGCCATGATTTAATCTGATTCACGCTGGCAAATTCCTGCGTGCCTTCGTTTCAGGGGACTGGCGGAGAGTGGGAGGGGGGAAGCTTCATGTTTTAAACTCCAACTCCCCGCAGACCTCATCGAGCTATATTTTCCCCCTTCCCCTCCTCTCCCTTGCCTGCGAGGTTTGTTTGCAACTCTCCTGTGCATCCAGAGGAGAATTAGCCGCTTTGGTGTGTGGCCCTGGGTTTGCACATGGAAAAGCCAAGTAAATATATGACATTGCTGGGGAAACTTCAGAGAAAATTAGCCACAGCTTCTCCCACCTTCCCCTCCCTGGGGTTCCTGAGCATCCCCGAGTAGAAGCTTGCAGGATTCTCTCCACCCACACTTTTTTTTTTTTTTTTCCCCTACTTTAAGCAATTCCCACCCCCTCCCTGCAGTTTTTCACCCTCCTCCCTCCCAGCTGAACCCCACCGCTTTCCCAAACTCCCGGTGACCTCCCCGGGGGGAAGCGGGGAAGGATTTGGATGGCTGGTACGGGGGGGCCGGGGACCGGGATGCTCCCCCCAAACCCCCGCGTTCCCCGGGGTGGGAAGGCTCCGGCTGTGACTCAGCGCTCGCGCTCTTCAGGAACGGGATTTCAAGGGATTTCACACCCCAAACACAACCCCAGCTTTCTCTCGCTCAGCAGAAATGAGAGATAAAAAAAAAAAAAAAAAAAAAAAGCACCAATTCTGGTTTTTCTTCAGTGTAAATACAGCTTTTAGGGTAAAGGTGATAACCGTGCCACGCTGGCGATCCAAAAGCTACCGACCCACCTCTCGCCAATTTATTTGCCTTATGCCCATCGTATGTTTTCTAAACAGGATAAAACCACCCATAAACGCCTCCTTAATTTTTTTCAGCAAATGGTTGTAACGTCGCTATATCAGGCACGTGTCGTCCCCCCCACCCCGTTTCGCCGACTCACGGAGGGGCAAAAATTCTCGGTGCCGTGAATCGCCGCCGCGTTCCGAAGCGCGAGGTGCATCCGTTTATTTGAAAAGCTCGGATAAGATCCCGACCTCTCCTCCTTTTTTCCTTCCTTACTGCTTTTGTTCCTGCTTCTGCGTCGTTTTTTTTATCCCCCCCCTCGCAGAACCATATTAAAAAAGGCAAAGATTCAGCAACTGGGAAGATTGTCTCAAATTGTAAAGTAGCAGCAACAACAAAAAAAATATAAATAAATTGGTGTAGAGATATTACTTGCACGGGGTTATTTTTTAGAGGTTTTACCGAGACAGACATAATTAGCCAACTGGCATCACGATGCTAATAGAGATATTTACTGCTTCAAAGTAGATCTGCAGCGTTGTGAAGTGCTCCAGTGACTTTCTTTTGTTCTGGAAGAAAGTAACTGGGATTTTATTTTTTTTTTTTTTCTCCTTTTCCCCCTCTGTGATGGAGCAGAGATTGGGATGGGATGGGATGGGATGGGACCCCCCCAGCTGCCTTCCCCTTGGCTGCTGCCACCACGGTGGTACCCAACCGATTCACGCCTTTGCCCTGCCCATTCCCCACATCCCTCTTTTATTACCAGAATTCCCTTGATTTAACCCAATTTTCCAGTGAGTGACGGTCGGGATTGCTTCTCTGAATAATCCGCGTCGGTGGGGTTGGCCAGACAAGGAAGAGGGGAACTTTGTGTGCAGGTAATGCTTTAATCACCCTTTTAATTGTGCTGACCCTCTAGGAACCAGCCTAACTCCAGCCTGAACCCTGTGCTTGCCCCCGCGCTGCCGGAGGTTGCCCAGTAGCCACCATGGCTTGGGCAAGCTGTTTTTTCTTGGGGTAACTCACTCCCCTGGGTAAAAACGGCATCTTTTTCCCCTCCTTCCACCGCGATAGGTTGATGCCATCACTTCCAAAAACATCCAGTGACGGCACCTGGCTGCGGACGGGACAGCCTGTGCCTGCGAGAGTGAGGGATGTGCCTCATTTTAGTTTATATTTGTAAGAAAACACAAAGAAAAAACCCTTATTTTTTTCTGCTTTCTTCCTGTAAGGCACCACACACCCGGTTATTGACAGGGTAATTATATACCAGAGGATTGTTTGTTTATAAAAGAAGTGTGATTCACGGCTGCCGGGCCTGCCAAAGGAGCTGGAAAGGGTTAACAACCTAAAATTATATTGGTCCCACCGAAGACCCATAAACAGGAAGTTCTCCAGAAAAAAAAATAAATTAAAATTTAAATTTAAACCTGGTGACTCAGGTTGGCCCGTGCTCCTGGAGCCGCTCAGGAGGTAGGGACGGGGTTGCAGCCCCAGTTTATTACCGGTGGCTTAATTACACCGTTGGTTTGAAAACAGCGGTGAAGATGGGCAGGAGGGGACCGGGTTGGTGGATAATCTTGGTTTTGCTTCGGCTGGGTGGATGGCGAGTCCCTTCCTGGCAAGGACTTTCTCCCATCACGTGGCATTGCTCATATTTACAGAATCACAGAATGATATGGGGTTGGAAGGGACCTCTGGAGATCATCTAGTCCAACCCCCTGCCAGAGCAGGTCCACCCAGAGCAGGTCCCACAGGAACGTGTCCAGGTGGTGTTTGAATGTCTCTAGAGAAGGAGACCCCACCACCTCTCTGGGCAGCCTCTTCCACGGCTCTGCCACCCTCAAAGGAAAAAAGTTCTTCCTCGTGTTTAGGTGGAACTTCTTATGTTCAAGTTTGTGCCCATTCCCTCTTGTCCTGTCCCTGGGCACCACTGGAAAAAGACTGGCCCCATCCTCCTGACACCCACCCTTTCAGTATTTATAGGTGTTGATCAGATCCCCCCTCAGTCTTCTCTTCTCCAGACTAAAAAGCCCCAAGTCCCTCACCCTTTCCTCATCAGAGAGATGCTCCAGACCCCTCATCATCTTTTAGCCCTCTGCTGGACCCTCTCCAGCAGTTCCCTGTCCTTCTGGAACTGGGGAACCCAGAACTGGACCCAGTGCTCCAGACGTGGCCTCCCCAGGGCAGAGCAGAGGGGCAGGATGACCTCCCTCCACCTGCTGGTCACACTCTTCCTGATGCCCCCCCAGGATGCCACTGGCCTTCTTGGCCACCAGGGCACATTGTCGGCTCATGGGCATCCTGTTGTCCCCCAGGACTCCCAGGTCTTTCTCCTCAGAGCTGCTCTCCAGCAGGTCACCCCCAACCTGTCCTGGTGGGGGGGCTTATTCCTCCCCAGGTGCAGCACCCTACACTTACCCTGGTTGAATTTCATCAGGTTCCTCTCTGCCCAACTCTCCAGCCTGTCCAGGTCTCGCTGGATGGTGGCACACAGCCATTTATACAGCAATAAA
This sequence comes from Numenius arquata, assembly GCF_964106895.1. NCBI lineage: Eukaryota > Metazoa > Chordata > Aves > Charadriiformes > Scolopacidae > Numenius > Numenius arquata. The sequence goes on along the minus strand of NC_133601.1, from coordinate 2,441,419 downwards.
TCAGTAATGGTCGCTTTTTTTCACCTTCTGGCCTTTAAAACCTACCATTCGTCCAACTTTTTGAGAGTCGGTGGTCAAATCTGATTTTCTGCAGGGGATCCTGTAAGTAAAGAAAGGGAGAATCAACCATGCATTTGCTGCCTGGCAGCGAGACCGGAGCCCTAAAATCCATCTTTTTAGCTTAGAATTTGAATAATGGCATGGGAATTTGGAGTGGTCTAAGAGGGGACTTGGGGACCTTCCCAGGTATGGATTTGGGATGGGATGCTGAGCTATAGGTGAGGCCTCTCTGGGGAAGAAAATACCTGTATTTCATTATCGGCCCCATTTTTTCTTGTTAGGTAAAAAAGCGCTGCTTGGTTAAAGCATCACATCCCCAAATCTCCCAACGTGCTGCTTGGTTTTCTATAGAAAAACCTTGGGGGATTTGGGGATGAGATGCTTTAACCAAGCAGCACCTCTTTAAATTAATGAAATACCTGGAAAACAGCAGTTGAATTCCTAGATTATTATTCTAGATAGTGGTTTTTTTTTTTTTTTTTAAAAAAATCCAATTATTTCCAGGTCCTTAACATATGTGGTGGAATTTCTTTTCACCTCACTCTTCACCTTTGAGCTGAGCTCGCGTGGCGGGGGCCGGAGGGCGGGGGGGAATCATTCAGGTAACCCAGATTTTACTAGCGACCAGATTTAAAAGATTTTAAGAATGAATTCTGCTGGCAGGTGAGTCGCTCCTACAGCTGTTGTATCACAGCAATCCTTTGAAGCAGCTCGCAGCTCCAGACACTCGGCTTGTTACTTTTTTTAATATCCTCTTTCTAAATATTTACAGGGTTTGTTATTTATTTATTTATTTTTCCACCACCACCCCCCCCCACACCTTCTCCTCCCCTTTGGATTTGTTTTTAAACATCGTGTGTTCTTCAGGCATTTCTTATTTGCCTTGGTTGGGAGGGTGGGGAGTGGGGCAGGTGGAGGTGGGGGCGTCCAGGGTGGGAAAACCTGCTCTTGAGGGGGGGGAAACAGCTCATGGAGGGGGAAGAATGGCTCTTGGGGGGGGAAAAATGGCTCTCAGAGGGGGAAAATGGCTCTCGGAGGGGGAAAACTGGTTCTGGGAGGGGGGGAAAATGGCTCTCGGAGTGGGGAAACAGCTCTTGGAGGGGGAAGAATGGCTCTTGGAGGGGGGAAAACGGCTCTTGGAGGTGGAAAAATGGTTCTCGGGGGGGGAAAATGGCTCTTGGAGGGGGGAAACTGGTTTTTGGATGGGTGAAGACCTATCTCAGAGGGGGGGAAACTGGTTCTGAGAGGGGGGAAACGGCTTTTGGAGGGGGGAAAACAGCTATTGGAGGGGGAAAACGGCTCTCGGGGGGGGGGCAGGAAATTGCCCTCAGGGGGAGGAAATGGCTCTTGAAGGTGGAAAAATGGCTCTTGGAGGGGGGAAACGTCTCTCAGAGGGGGAAATGGCTCTTGGAGAGGGAAAACCAGTTTTCAGTGGGGGAAAACTGGCTCTCGGAGGGGGGAAACGTCTCTTGGAGGGGGGGAAACATCTCTCGGAGGGGGGGAAACGGCTCCTGGAGGGGGGGAAATGGCTCCTGGAGGGGTAACACGCTGCACAAAAAGGGGTGCTTCGGCCCCACACCACCCCTGCTCACCCCAAAACCCCATCCTCGAGGAGGGGGCCGGACCGTTCAATGCCGGCACCGCTTGGCTCACGCCCTTCCCTCTTCCTCTCTTTTCCAGGATACCGTTCAAGATCGGGCAGCCCAAGAAACAGATTGTACCCAAGACAGTGAGTAAACCAGTTTTTTTTTGTTTTTTTTTTTTTTTTTTTCCCCTGCGCGTCCACCCCACCCCCCTCTTTTTTTTTTATTTTTTTTTTTTTTAGCTCCCAGCCTTTGATCATGTGGCTGATGAGTCAAACCGGCACTTTTTTGACTCGTCCCATTTTGCGAGCGGGGCCGCGTGCGCGCGCGCGTGGGAGGGCGATGGGAGCGAGCAGAACCTGTTGCCGCCTGTGACCAGCGCCGGGTTCCTCGTGCGGGGAGCGAGGGAGAGCCCCCAACCGGGGAGAGTATTTTGGGTTGGGATCCGTTTTTTGTTTTTTTTTTTCTTTTTTTCTTCTTTTTTTTTGGGGCTGGGGGGGGGAGTGGAATGGGTGAGGGGAAGAGCTCTTTTGGTCTGGCACAGTTTTCCTCGGAGATGGCTGAACGGGCTTCCTTCCTTCCTTCCTTCTTTCAGCAATGGCTTGTTTGTTCATCCTTTCTGAGCAGATGGAGGAGGAGGAGTGGTTCAGATCGCTGAATATAACTGTTTCCAAAGAAAGGCTTATAAGCTGAGATGCTTAGTGCTCGGGCGTGAATTAATTTGTGCTGCACAGCATTTGCTTTAAAAGCAAATTAAAAAAGCATTTTGTATTCTCGGGTCTTTGCGACTCCTATCCCAAGTGCTGTTGCTTGCAGCTGGCTGTGGTATTTTCCCTTCTGAAGCAGATGGTCCTCGCCTTTGTCCCGTGCGAAAAAAAGCTGGTGGGGACCTCACAGTAGCTATTCCCTTGAAAATTAACCTCTGTACCTGCTCTAAAATAAATGCCCCCGCAGCGAGCGCCGTTGGGACTTTGTCTCTCTAACGGCGTCGGTGACCTAATCCCTCCAACAGACTAACATCTCTGATCCTTCCTCTCCGGGACACTCAGGGCGGCTAATTCCTCGGGATGCGTGGGCACTCCTGTTGACGGGGGTTTCTCCTCGGGACATGACATTTTCCCCTGGAGGCGAAGGGCTAATTCCACCACTCCCCTCGTGGCTTGATTGTCATGTTTTATTTTAAAGGATTTGGTAAGTTGTCTGCTGCCGTCGAGCAGCAATTTTCTGTAACGGCTCCAAACTGTCAGTACAAAATTTAAGCCAGGCAGGCGATGGAGACGAGGGTTGAGAAAATCCTTCAGTGGGTTTTGCATCTTCTCAGCTGCCCTTTTTTCCAGCTGGCGGAAGGCGCTGCTGCCTGCGGTTCCCCAGGCAAGGTCCCCTTCAGGTCTTCGCACCCATTCCCTTTCCATTCGGGACACCCCACCTTCCATTTTCTCCATGAGATTTTGCCTCCCGTCCTCTTTTCCCGGTGTTTCCAGCACCAGTGTCCTTCCAGGCTCTTGCAGGAACCAACTGCTCTGCAGCTCTGGGTGTCTTGGCCGGCTTTCTTGGCCGTCTCCATCCCACCCGTTCTCACATCCAAGTTGACTCTATTTTCTCTCTTGCCAGCGCTTGCCGATTTCCCTCTGCTCCTGCAGCCTTTGGTGTTGCTAGAGGTTTGTCCGAAAGGCCTCTTCTCCCCCGTGCTGTGCTCCCTAGCCTCTGAAATCAGCTGTCCCTGAGCCGTAGCAGGAGCTTGGGCTCCCTGCAGAGGAACGGTTCCACCTTGGAGAGCTTGTCTTCCCCTGAGCTGCCGGGATGTGCTGTTCTGAGGCAGTTGGCAGGCATTGCTTTTATATATATATATGTGTGTGTGTGTGTATTAAATAGAACAGCTCAGAATATCCGGCAGGCAGAGGTTCATTCAGCAGTACAAGCATTTCCAGGCCTTTTCCCTTTCCTTCTTCCCTTCCTTGTTCCTTTCCTTCCTTTTCCCTTCCTTTTCCCTTCCTTTTCCCTTCCTTTTCCCTTCCTTTTCCCTTCCTTTTCCCTTCCTTTTCCCTTCCTTTTCCCTTCCTTTTCCCTTCCTTTTCCCTTCCTTTTCCCTTCCTTTTCCCTTCCTTTTCCCTTCCTTTTCCCTTCCTTTTCCCTTCCCCCTCTTCCTCAGCTCCCCCAAGGAGAACAAGTAGTTTTTGTGTCAACAACTCAGTAGCTCAGAGTCAGATGCCGGTTTTTAAACAGTTTCCACTTGCCGTGTGTTGATGATGATGATGATGATGATGATGATGCTCTCCAGGCAGCAGATACATGGAAAGCAGAAAACAGGAAGCCCAAAATCTTTGCAAACCTCACAGTAAGTGTAAAATGCGGCTCTTCAAAGGAGAACAAACGGCAGGAAACCACTGATCTCCCCTGGGAGCGAGGCGTTCAGCGTCGGGGTGTGGAAGCCTTGGGGCTGCTTTGTAGCTTTTAGTGAGCTCCAGGCCCCAAAACTTTACCCTCCCGGTTGCTGAGACGCACCATCTGTGCGGGCTTTTGGGAAGGGGGGGAGCAGCCGAGGTCTGTGATATTCCAGATGTTGGCCTCTGGAGCCCGCCGCAGGAAGCGGGAAGGTGTGGCATCTCCAAGGGCCGCATCCCGAGCCCATCGGAAGGGAAGTGGTTGCGGGTAGAGGATCTCCCACTCGCAGAGATTGGACCACAAAAGAGGAGGGAGGGGAAAAAAAAAAGCAAAGCATTTGTTAAAATCGAACTTATTTGGCTCTCCAAGGAGGGGGGTAACTGGAGTGCAGGAGAGGGGAGAATCGCTTTGCTGAGGGAGGTTTCTCTCCCCAGCCAGCCTTTTTTTCCTGTTCTCGATGAAAAGATGCTGGGGCTGGTGTCAAATCTAGGCCGGCAGTAGTCCTGAAAAGCAATTTGCCTCGGCTGCAGAGGGAATTAGTCATGACTCCCTGTGCCCACTCGCTTCTGATCCTTTGAAGAAGGGCATGGTGTCAGCCACAGTTTAGCTCTTCAGGTAGAAGGAAACCCCCGTAGAAAATATCGGCTGGTGAACTGAAGTGATCTCCCGCCCCCCAGACGTGCCTCTGCTTTGTTTCCACCTTAACCTGGGCAAATCCAATTCCAGACGGCGTAATCTCTCCCCTCCTCTTCCCTGAAAAGAGCATCTGTCACCGGGCTGGCCGAGAGGCCAGGAGCTGGGTGGGAGGATCTAATGCCCAGAGAAGGACCTGCTGTCAGCGGAGCCGCGGAGGACACCGTAACACAGCCCAATTAAACTAATGCCCAGTGATAGGAGTTAAACCTGTTAGAATTATATCTCTCTGCAGAATGTTTATTGCGCCGACGATGAAGCCTCTTAGGGCGGAGATGTTCTTCTCTCCCCCAGGACAATGTCGGTCCCAGCAGAGGTTACGCTGGAACCAGGGCTGTCTCCCCAGCTCTCCTGCAGCTCCAGCTCGCTGAAGTTCACCCACGTCACCCTGAGGTTGTACCTTGCTCTTCACCAGGGCTTGGCTTATCTGAGCCGGCAGGTAGCCAGGGAGAAGAGCCGGCCACGCGTCCCCACGGGGCGCAGAGCCGGGTTGGAAGCTGGAGGAAGCCATCCAGCTCCCATTCCCTCTTGGGACAAGGACAGTGCACAGCCCTTGAGGGGTCACCCGGGTTTTACCCCTTCCTCCCTCTCTCCCTGCCTGCCTGGGCTGACTCAGAAGGCTCTCGCCTTCCTCCTCCTCCTCCTCCTCCTCCTCCTTGCTGGCTAACCTTGGGTGAGTCAGCTTGGCAGGGAGCGGAGACCTGAGCTGCGGCCCCGCGCCGCCCGCCAAACCTCCCTGCCCTGACTCATCCCGGCAGCTCTGTCTTCCCCAGGGATGTCGGATGGAGGAGCTCCGTGAGCGGGAGGATTCCACTCCAGCTGCCGGCCCTCAACGCCTTTCCATGGGGCTCCACCAGCGACCTGGAAATCCCCAAATAACGGAGTCAATGGCACAGAAACGGTGGGGTGAGATACAGTGAGGCCAGATAAATGATTTTACTCATTTTCCCTCTCTTCCTTCGATCTTGAGGGGGACGTAACCGGTCTCTGCGGTTCGGAGGTGCATCCCCCGTGCCACTTAAGCAGCCTTTCTTGACATTTTCTCACTAGACGGTGATTTGGAGAGCTCGCTGGGTGGTGGAATCCATAAAATCCCAGCTACACCTGGACTCTGCAGCCTTGTTTTGGCTCCGGCCTCCGTCACCGGACGCAGAGCGAATATTCACCCACGTTACTCGCCTCGAATCTCTTGCTTGACGGGGTGGCAAAAGCTCAGCAGAAGTTCCAGGTTATAGCAGAATTTCTAGCCTAATTATATGGGTTTCTTGTATTTTTTTGGAGAGGAGGGAGGAGGAAGCGTACGCTTTCCTCTTTTTTCCCAAGACCCACGAAGAGGCTGAGACCACTGGAACATGTAGAAATCAGCTAGTCCTCCTCCAGGAAAAGAAATTAACCTCAGGGGAATAAGAAGGTTCATCACAGTCCCTTATTTCCATCTCTTTGTAGTGTTGGCTTTGGTCTTGCTTCGTTGCCTTGTAACCATGGTGTCGATTATGATATTGCCCTTAAAGCAGGAGGGATGTTATCGCAGGTGGAAGGCCCAGTGTTTGCAAACAAAAATAACTGGGGTGAGAAAGGAAGAACGTCGTTTTTCTTTCAATGCTTTTAAGAACTCGTCGTTCTCTATGTAGATTTAAATAAAAACCCGGAGAGGAGCAATCTTGCATTAACCAGCCCGTATGCCTAGAAGAAAAAGCGTTCCATACAGAAACACGTTTTGATTTAGAGGTTTTCAGAGAGGCTGCAGAGAAGTGGGATTATTTTAATATTACGGAAACTTCCCTTCGGGATATTGTAATTTTCTTGCCTGTACTTCTCGTTCTCGTTACTCTTAACGTGATAATCCTATCCATAGCCTTTTGCTGTGAGTGTCAGGTACGGGTGGCCATCGGTGGGAGCGGGAATTACTGTGTGCCCTGCAAAACGTGCTTGGCTTCCTCTCCGCTTGTCCTCCTCGCACCGGTCGCTGCCGCCTGTAAATCGACACGGTGGGAGCATCTGAGAGTGGATTTTCTCCATCTACTGCATGGGGGACCCTGGTCCTCACTTCTTGTGCTGCGTCTCCGGGCTCTGGCGATGCCAACGGGAGCAGCGATTGACTGGGAGGGCCTCCAGCAGCCGGCGATGACTGGTAGCCAGTTGCTCCCGTGGGCGTGAAAAATAAGAGCAATCCTTGGGCAGCTGCCTCGGCACGGATGGCACTGGAGACATGAATCAGGCTGGAGAGCTGCCTCCTAGATTCACCTCCGTCACACGTAGAAAGCGCACAGGATAATTGGGGTTGAGGGTTTCGGGGAAGGTGGGAACCCTGGAAGATGATCAGAGGGCCATGGAGATGCTGGGAGGGCTGGAGCCCCTCTGCTGGGAGGACAGGCTGAGAGAGTTGGGGGGGTTCAGCCTGGAGAAGAGAAGGCTCCGGGGAAACCTTGGAGCCCCTTCCAGTCCCTCAAGAGGCTCCAGGAAAGCTGGGGAGGGACTCTTGATGAGGGAGGGGAGCCCTAGGAGGAGGGGGAAGGGTTTGACAGTGAAAGAGGGGAGATGGAGCTGAGATGTGGGGAAGAAGTTCTTTGCTGTGAGGGTGGTGAGAGCCTGGCCCAGGTTGCCCAGAGAAGCTGTGGCTGCCCCATCCCTGGAGGGGTTCAAGGCCAGGTTGGAGGGGGCTTGGAGCAACGTGGTCTGGTGGGAGGTGTCCCTGCCCAGGGCAGGGGGTGGCACTGGATGGTCTTTAAAGGTCCCTTCCAACCCAAACCATTCTGTGATTCTCTGAGAGAAGAGAGCCTCCCGAACCTAGAGCGGGCTGGAGCCAGGAGAAGGGTTCCACCAGCCTTCAAAGGACATATTTTTGAGCTGTGCCCGAGCCTCTCTGGTTTGCAACCAAAACAATTCACACATAAGGCATATAAATAGAGTGCAATACTCCCTGGTTATTTTAGCAGCCGGAACAGCCATAGAAATCGAGGGTGATTTTTTTTTTTTTTTTTTTTTTTTTTTACTATGTGCTGGTTACCTGACCTCCAGGCACCAGCTGCTGCGGATTTCTGCAGAACTGCGAACCGGGCAGAAGCCGTGTGAGCTGCCCCCACACTGCTCCATGTCTCCAGCGACCATTTTTAGCAGTGCGAAAGGGAGTCAGAGCTGGGCAGAGGGTGGTTTTTTTTTTTATAGGGGGGTGGGGGGTGAGGCAGCACGTGTCTCCCCCGGATGGTGGGAGCTGATGGTGTGGACAGCTGGGGATGGGGCTGAGACTCGGCACTCTCATTGCGCCCGTCGCTGTTTGCCCTCGAATCGGGGTTCAAATGTGCCTGAAAGTGCAAATCGAAAAGATATTTAGGAAAGATATTTAGTTGACCATGAGGCAGCAATGTGACCTGGTGGCCAAGAAGGCCAATGGTCTCCTGGACTGGCCACCAGATCAGGGAGGTCATCCTCTCCCTCTGCTCTGCCCTGGGGAGGCCACGGGAGCACTGGGACCAGTTCCGGGCTCCCCAGTTCAAGAAGGACAGGGAACTGCTGGAGAGGGTACAGCAGAGGGCTACAAAGATGATCAAGGGACTGGAGCATCTCTCTTAGGAGGAAAGGCTGAGGGACTTGGGGCTTTTTAGTCTGGAGAACAGAAGACTGAGGGGGGATCTCTTCAATGCTGAGCAATAGCTAAAGGGTGGGGGGCAAGAGGATGGGGCCAGACTCTTCCCAGTGGTGCCCAGGGACAGGACAAGGGGCAACGGGCAGAAACTGGGACACGGGAAATTCCATCTCAACATGAGGAGGAACTTCTTTCCTGTGAGGGTGGCAGAGCCCTGGAAGAGGCTGCCCAGAGAGGTGGTGGGGTCTCCTTCTCTGGAGACATTCAAACCCACCTGGACACGTTCCTGTGGGACCTGCTCTGGGTGGCCCTGCTCTGGCAGCGGGTTGGACTAAATGATCTCCAGAGGTCCCTTCCAACCCCATTTCATTCTGTGATTCTGTGAAAAGGAGGTTTCAAGGAAACCAGGATTACTGCGCTCCGTCTTACAATACTGTGTTCTCCGTAGCGATTTTGATTGAAAAGCAACTGTCCCTCTTCAGCCTCCTGGTTTCACCTAACGCTGTCGCGTCGAGCCTGGGTTTGAAATCCCGAGGACAGCGTGAAGATTTGGAACGAACCTTTGGATCCTTCTCGTCCTGGCTGCTCGCAAGGCTTCGCGTTTCCTTAATTGCGTGGTAGCTTGACAACACGAAATGAACCCGGTTTTGATCCCATGACAACAAAAGCGCATGTGTTTACTCTTGGCCGGTCAATTGAAATCCGTTCGCTGATTTGGTCGGCGAGGTGTGGAAGGAATGTTTTAAGTGTGTGTTAAAACCCAGTCAGCATGGAAGGAAAGTTCCTTAAAATATCTCGTGTATCGCTGGAGATTTGCTGCCAGATAGCAAGTAGGAGGAAGCAGTCATTGATGTAGCAGCGGGAGAAGGCTGTTCTTTAGCTCTGAGCTCTTCGCCAGCGCAGGTTTCTCCACCCTTCGCGAGGTGCCACAGTCCGTTTGGACATGGAGCACTTGCAGGAATGAGGAGAGTATGGAGGGGGCGAATAATATTGAGATGGAGGGCTCAGTAGGGTGCAAAACCCCCTATTAAGGGGGTGAAAAACCCCATCCTGTTGAGGATGGGGAAGGAGAGGGCGGTTGGGTGGGGGTCTGGCAGCCAGCCATGGGCAGAGCCACCGCGGGGAGAAGGAGAAGCCTCTGGAAGAGGCTCGGGAAGAGAAAATTCGTCCCCCGCCGGCAGCGAGCTGAGCTGTGGGCACCCACATCGCTGCGTGCTAAAGTTGCGATCTCTCTGCTTTTAAGGCATTCCCATTTACTCCTTCGCCTTTCCAATTCATGTGCTGGAGAAGACATCCTTGGAATGAGCTGACGCAGTTGGTGGCAGTGTCTTTTGCTCGGAGAGAGGCTGAAATTAAAAAAAAAAAAACAAAAAACCCACCCAAGACTTCATTTCCTTTGGAAGCGTAACTCCCATTATAGCTGCAGCTCGTCCTTCCCTGCCTTCACGTAGGCATTTCCCGAGGACAGGTTTCCCTGCCGCTGTGGCTTTGAACTGATTTCCATCTCTTCTTTCCACAGGTGGAGAGAGACTTTGAAAGGGAATATGGAAAGCTTCAGCAGTGAGTATCACCCACACCGGTAAAACAGGACCGGTAACATACTTCTCCGTTGTGCCCTCTTATTGCATCTTCCCAGGAAATTTTAGCCAGTCTTGCTCTTCCCAGCAAATCACCCGCTGCCCTGTAATTTTGAATTCTTCAGAGTTTCTCTGGGTGTTCAAAGGTGTCCTAAGAAGTATTTGCAGTGGGGCTGAGGTTTGCAGATTAGGGCAGCTCGGAAGTAGAGAGTGTTAAAATTGCCAGAAAATCGGGGGGTGTGGGGGGTGTGCGTCACCGAAACAGCTTAACACCCCTGAGGACAAATAGTGGTTTTACCCCACCGAGGGTGTCCCAGAAGCTCACATTTATCATCTGGAAGCATTTGGCTTTCCCGTTTGTGGCAAGTGGGAGGATTTAAGATAATACGTGACTTTGGAATAAGAGATTACCAACCCAAAAAGGTTGAAAAACCCATCTGAAAACAACCCCAAAAGGCTGGGCAGCGCTGAACTTCACAGAGCCTTGCCTGGATATTTTTAACTCCCAACAGAAGCCAGCATATTCAGCCCGTAAATGATTTGTTGCACGTTATGAGACACTTCGCTTTGTTTCTTTCCAAGATTCAGACTTTGCCTTGTTCTTCCATCTTTCAGATTGGAAGATCAGACCAAAAAACTTCAGAAGGATATGAAGAAAAGCACAGATGCAGACTTGGGTATGTGACTGGAAGGATACGTAGACTGTGAACTTGGCCACAAAGAGACGAAAGTGACTTTCTCAAGATCACATGAGTAATCTGTGACAAGTCTGGAAAACAAATCTAGATCTCAGTCCCACTCAGTTTGCTTAGTTACAAGGCCATCTGCATGAGGGCTGCCGAGCGGTATCTCAGCCCAGGGAACAGAAAGTATGTTATGGGCTTAATCCCCCGTCTCTTGAGCTGCTCCTCGTTGTGTGGCCTTGGACAAGTCACTCTCTTTTCTTTTCCTCCCTTTCTGCAGCCGCAAAAGAGGAGTAATTATTCCAGTTCTCGCTTTAGAGCGGTCTCCAGCTGACCCTTTTGTGTTGAGCCGCGCACATTCGCCTCCTTCAGTCGAGGGCACCTTACGGTGTCTGAAGCCAAAGGAGGGTGGGATGAGGCTTTGGGGGGGGCTGTCTGTAGAGCCCCATGTAGGTGTTTCACTCCCAAAGTGCTGACCCAGCAGCTCTCATCCAGCAATTCTGCTCCCTTCCCTTTGGTGGCTGCTCGGTTTGGTGGCAGTGGGCGATGGAGGAAGCGATAAAGGAGTCACCTCTGCACGTGCTGGGTGACATCTGTCCTTCGGGTGTCCCCTCCCAAGGTACGGCACCCCCTGCTCGCTCCGTTCATCACTTTTCTGGTATAAAAACCAGTGTGACCGCCCCATTCATAGCTTCTCCAGTAGGGAAACTGGTGCGACCGCACCGCGTGGTGAGAGGAGAAGACGGAGCGATGGGGAGAAGTGGATTCGGTGGGTGCCTGGTTATCGAATCGAGCAGAAACATGCTGTTTTAAACACAGATGGGGTGGGTTTTTTTTTTTCACTCAGCATGTGCTTTGTAGTCCCTCTGTTTGTACCGGGCCCCCACAGCTCCCGAGCCAAGGCAGATGCACCAGCGCAAACAGGTGTGGGTTGAACTGGTCCAACGCTCATCCCGTGGGAGTTGGGTTCAGAGGGGGGCAGAGGAGTGGGAAGGAGCCCCACCGGGCCCTCCGCCAGCGGCAGGGCTGTCAAATTTGGGGAGGGCTTCCCGTGTTTCCAGGCTCTCACCTGCGTGTATGTGTGTGTGCATGTTCGGATATTGCCATTGCCAGGCAGAAACGCGGATCCCGGCTCTTCCCTGCCCTCTCCCACCCTTCCCAGAACTTTGCTGGCACCAGCCTGTGCTCGCACTGGGAGAGCGGTGGGAAAGGCACTGGTAACCCCTGCCAGGACTCCTTTCCAGGGTGAAAACTGCCCTTTCTGGGGACTTTGGTCATTGTCAGGGATCCTTGGTAAGTTTTTCCTTGTTAAGGATTCCCCTCCCCTCCCTTGCAGTGGGCGTTGTTTATATGGAGCATTTCAAGTCCCAGAGGAGCTGTGGGAGGACTTTCTTTTTCCGTTCTGCTACATGGCAGAGTCACAAATGAGCCTTGGCCAGCTCCAGGAAGATCTGATTTCTCATTTAAAGGCATGAAATCATGAGTGTAAGGGAAGGTTTTTGAACGTGGTCTGGTGAGGGATGGCTGAAGGAAAAGGAGATGGATGAGATGAGATCAGATCAGCCGACATCCAGCCCCTGTATCCGACCAGGATGGGGATGTATCAGCGTCGTTGTGTCTTCCTGAGCTTTTTATTCCTTCCCTTGTACCTCTGTGCCGAGGGGGTTGATTATTCACTGCCTGCAAACACTCCCTGGCAAACTGGACCTGGTGGCTCCAGTCTCCACCTTCTGCCAAAAAAAGACTGGGAAAAGGCGAGACCGATTCCTCGCTGTAGGAAAATGTTCCTGCGAGGCTCGACCGCTGCCCTGCCAGAGGCAGCAGCGCTCTCTGTGCTGTGCCGAAAGATCCCCAACCCCCTTCCCCACCCTCTTTCCAAACAAAATAGGATTTTAAGGGTGTTCTTTAGTCGGAGACAAAAGCTCTCCTTTGGAAATGAGATGCAGGTGACACTCAGGATCCTGGTGTCTCAGTTTTGCTCTGTGGAGTGTGCCTGGCTCTCCTCCACTACGTTTATTGTGATGCAAACAAGCAGGGACTCCCTAAAGTCACCTCCTTTAATTGGAGTCATGTCCCACACCCTTTATGTGCAGTACAGACCCTCCTGAAGCCCACCCCAAGGGGAAGGCGATGCTCTCTCCTCTATTCTTTTCTTCCCTTCCCTTCCCTTCCCTTCCCTTCCCTTCCCTTCCCTTCCCTTCCCTTCCCTTCCCTTCCCTTCCCTTCCCTTCCCTTCCCTTCCCTTCCCTTCCCTTCCCTTCCCTTCCCTTCCCTTCCCTTCCCTTCCCTTCCCTTCCCTTCCCTTCCCTTCCCTTCCCTTCCCTTCCCTTCCCTTCCCTTCCCTTCCCTTCCCTTCCCTTCCCTTCCCTTCCCTTCCCTTCCCTCTCCCTCTCCCTCTCCCTCTCCCTCTCCCTCTCCCTCTCCCTCTCCCTCTCCCTCTCCCTCTCCCTCTCCCTCTCCCTCTCCCTCTCCCTCTCCTCCTTTCTCCATCTCGTTCTCTCCTCGTCCCTCTCCTCTCTTCTCCCTTTCCCTCTCCTCTCCCACCCCAGCAATGTCCCAGTTGAGTGTGAAGATGGGGCTCCCCACCGAGCACATGAAGGTGGGACCAGGGGATGCCCCCACCGAGGTCCCGTCTCTCTGCACACCGTGGGGGTCTGCACCCTCCTGGGGTCTGCAGAGTTGCCCTGGGAGAGCAGAGCCCACCCCGGCTGCTCTCTCAGAGCTCTGCAGGTGAGGGGGAAGCACTTTACCCAAAATCTGGCTGAACGTGGTGGAAAAGCCCCGTTTTTTTGGCCTCTGGACATGACCCTGCAGCTCCCCTGGCTGCAGTACACTTTCAGTCCTCTCCTTAGGAAAGGAAACTCATTTTTCCTCCAGCTGAAGGAGTTCTGCCATTCTTAACTCCGTCCCGTTTTGGCACAAATCCTTCCTCAGATGTGGTCACACATATGGATTATATCCCATCTGTTTAAAGGTTTAAACGCCTAAACCCTTAATGTTTGGATAATAGAGGGATACGGTAGCTTTGTTATTCCATAGTTAGTGTCTCGTTCTGCGTTGAGCTCCCCAGCTCTTTAGCTTCTGAGCTCTCTGTATAATTGTGTGTAACCTTTAAATCAGAATGTTTAACCCCTTGATTTATGATCTTAAGCCCCATTATTCAGATGACTTTAACTTTTAATATCTGAGTGAGTACAGTGGGAGTCTTTCCACAGCTCATCTGTAGCACGGCTAAAGCATCTGGCTTTCTGATCTTAGACTAGAATAACTTCCAGCCACAGAGCTGACGAAAAAGAACTTTATTTTTTTTAAAGTACCCGGGACTTTTAATTTTTTTTCTACTTTATTCCCTTCCCAATATAAATATTTCTTATTTATATTGACGCTTGCCTTTCTAGTAATTTTTTTTTTCCCCATTCTGCACCTTAGCTATTTTCTTGCTCTTTTGTAGCCGTCCTGTCTCAGGGATTTAATGTTCCCTTTGAAGACCGAGTGTGGGGACAGGAAGGGAGATGTGGCCGATGGAAAACAAGCAGAAGGGCTCGGCGGGATGGGAACTGAAGCCCAACCGTGTGTCACCTGGTGTTTCTAGATTTCCTGGTGACAATCTCAGGGTCTGAAGGACCTTTCAGCCATTGCATTTTACAGGCTTGGTCTCCACAGGCAGAAAATTTGGGCTCATTGAGGGGAAAACGCTTGGCCAGCTCGTGTCTCTGCTGCTCGTGTAGTGCCTATTTTGAGAGGAAAAAGAGAAAACTCGTCTTGCCGTTCCTGTCAGCCTGGTCCTTTTCCACCGGCACTAAATCCACTTCAAATATATATTTTTGTAAAGCCATTTGAAAGACTTAATGGACTGTGATTTTTTCTCATTGTGGAAGAGCTGTAGTGAGACTGAGAGTGACTCTTAATAGTCTGTCGAGAAAAGATGTATATAAAAAAAAAAAACCATCTAGTTTGGGGTTTTTTTGGTTGTTTTTTTTTTTTTTAAGAGAACGGTGCTTTTGTTAGTCTGGGATTATTTCTGGCAGCATCACAAGCCGTGCATCGGAGTGGTTCGGGCTTAACATATATAAAAACAGTTCTCTGGGTGTTTATGTGAATGAATTGGTGGCTCTTCCTCTCTTTTCTCTTGAATATCTTCCTGGAAAGATGTGCTAAACCCTTCCCGGTGGCTGAAGTCCTTGATTTTTGCCCAAGATCGCCCTTTGCCAATGCAGGAGCTGGACCCGGTGATGTGTGATCGTCCCACAGGGCAACTCCTGAGATGTGACCCTCTCTCCTTTCCTTTCCATGTTCTTGGCTCCCGTTGCCTCCAGCTATGTCCAAATCAGCTGTCAAAATCTCTTCAGACCTTCTCTCCAACCCCCTGTGTGAGCAGGAGCCCGGCTTTCTGGAGATGGTCACGGCCTTCGACACAGCGATGAAGAGGATGGACTCTTTCAACCAGGAGAAGGTGAATATGGGTTTGGCTGAAGATGGGGGAGACCAGGGTGTGCTGGTGGGATCTTGCTCTTCCAGACAGATCCTTCTTCCCTTTTTGGCATCACCTCCAAGATGATCACAGAATGATATGGGGTTGGAAGGGACCTCTGGAGATCACCCAGTCCAACCCCCTGCCAAAGCAGGTCCACCCAGAGCAGGTCCCACAGGAACGTGTCCAGGGGGATTTGAATGTCTCCAGAGAAGGAGACCCCGCCACCTCTCTGGGCAGCCTCTTCCAGGGCTCTGCCACCCTCAAAGGAAAGAAGTTCCTCCTCGTGTTTAGGTGGAACTTCTTGTGTTCAAATTTGTGCCTGTTCCCTCTTGGCCTGTCCCTGGGCACCACTGGAAAAAGACTGGCCCCATCCTCCTGACACCCACCCTTTCAGTATTTATAGGCGTTGATCAGATCCCCCCTCAGTCTTCTCTTCTCCAGACTAAAAACCCCCAAGTCCCTCAGCCTTTCCTCATCAGAGAGATGCTCCAGTCCCTTGATCACCTTTGTAGCCCTCTGCTGTACCCTCTCCAGCAGTTCCCTGTCCTTCTGGAACTGGGGAGCCCAGAACTGGACCCAGTGCTCCAGACGTGGCCTCCCCAGGGCAGAGCAGAGGGACAAGATGAAACTCCACAAGAGTTTCTCTACAATCTTACTCTTCTTCTGACTGGTTTTACTGGAGATTGCAGCTCATCCTGAGCAAATGGGAGGAGTTTGCCATTTTTTGGTTAAAAGGCATTGTGGTTGCGCTCAGGAGCCCACATCATCCCATGGCAGGCTCTGTTCAAACACCTATCATTGTGCAAACAGGCTTTTTTTTTTTTTTTTTTTCAACAAGCCTGACATATAATCATCCCTTTTTGCTTTCAACAGGTGAATCAGATCCAAAAGACAGTCATAGAGCCTTTGAAAAAGTAAGTACCAACGTTGTCTCATGAGCCATATCGAGCGTTTGTCATAACCGTGTACTTTAGGGATGTGTATCATCGGGAGAGATGTTGTCAGGTTAGAAATCAGCCCTTTCTAAAGAGGTGATAGTTCACATCCCTGTGAAAAAAAGGGATCTTCCTCCCATTCCAGCTGGGGCATGGAGAGCTGGGATGGTTGAGCCAAGTCCGTACTCCTAGAATCATAGAATGGTCTAGGTTGGAAGGGACCTTTCAGGTCATGGAGTCCAACCATCAACCCAACACTGCCCAAACCACCACTAACCCATCGTTTGAGCCCCAGATGCCTTTATCTGTGTTTTAAAGAACACCTGAGCTGAGTGATGCTGAAAACATTAAAGCCTCCAGCTTCTCTCCCTTGATCTCTTGGTTACTACCAACATCCAAAGGGGAAAAACCAACTGGGGAGCTCCCCTGTGGGAGAAATTGCTTTCCTTTGGAAGTTTTCTAAATTAAAAAAAAAGACGTAGAAGCTTGCTTTTAGTGAAAGTTCTTGTATTTATAAATAATATATCCATGCAGGAAAGAAGGAGATGGGTCAGAGCTGTCGTAGCTAGAAAATGGACAGGGATGGACAGAAAAACACCAGAATTCCCTGTCCTGGGCGGGGAACTCTCAGACCCTGGAGAAAATCTTGCAAAACTCTGCAGGAAAAAAGGGTGCCCATGGAGGAGAGCCACCCTGTCACCCTGCCCGTCCGCAGATTGCAGGGCTTGAAGATAAATCCTTACTGGGGAGGGACAGCTGGAGCTGTTGACAGTTTGGGTGGAGAACGGCTGGAGAGCAGCCCCAAGGAGAAGGACCTGGGGGTGTTGGTGGATGAGAAGCTCAACACACCCCTGCAATGTGGGCTCACAGCCCAGAAAGCCCCCCCGCACCCTGGGCTGCATCCCCAGCAGGGCGAGGAGGGGGATTCTGCCCCTCTGCTCCTCTCTGGGAGACCCCCCCAGCCCAGTGCTGCCTCCAGCTCTAGGGCCACCAGCATCAGAAGGACATGATGCTGTTGGAGCAGGGCCAGAGGAGGCCACGGAGATGCTGGGAGGGCTGGAGCCCCTCTGCTGGGAGGACAGGCTGAGAGAGTTGGGGGGGTTCAGCCTGGAGAAGAGAAGGCTCCGGGGAGACCTTGGAGCCCCTTCCAGTCCCTCAAGGGGCTCCAGGAAAGCTGGGGAGGGACTCTTGATGAGGGAGGGGAGCCCTAGGAGGAGGGGGAAGGGTTTGCCACTGAAAGAGGGGAGATGGAGCTGAAATGTGGGGAAGAAGTTCTCTGCTGTGAGGGTGGTGAGACCCTGGCCCAGGTTGCCCAGAGAAGCTGTGGCTGCCCCATCCCTGGAGGGGTTGAAGGCCAGGTTGGAGGGGGCTTTGAGCGACCTGGTCTGGTGGGAGGTGTCCCTGCCCAGGGCAGGGGGTGGGATGAGATGGTCTTTAAGGTCCATTCCAACCCAAACCATTCTATGATTATTCGGTTAGCAGATTTCCATATTTTCCATATTTCTCCCCATTCCTTGCTGACCGGTGCCATTCGGTGCATCCACACTCAGTCGTACCTCGGGCACCGCCGCGATTGTGTCACCTCGGTCTCCTCTGGTGCCATTCCCCTCCGTCTCCACAAGTGCCACCGGCGTTACCAGCCGTCCCCAGTGTCACAACCCGTGCCTCCCCCACCGTTCAGGGAGCGCTCCAGTCGCTGCACCAAATGTCTTCTGAAACCCTGAGATTTGCTATTTTGTCGCAAGAACAGAGCAAGCGAGCGAAAATAAAATAAAATGACTTTAATATGACAGTAAGTGTTGCAAATTGCTGAATAACAATTTTAGTTTAGGTTTGACACAGGGTGGTTTTTTGGTGGTTCTTTTTTTTTTTTCGTTGTTGTTGTTTTTTGTTTTAAACTTGTTGTTTCTGCCCAAATCTGAAAGTAAAATCTCGTGTGCCGCTTAGAGCATGAGGTTACTCTGTGGTTCTATCCGGGGGATGTTTGGTGACTCACTTTTTACCTCGGTCGTCTCTCCGCGACCAGAAATTCTTGATTATTTAGGAAAAAAATAAAAAGGAAGAAAGAAAGAAAAGAGGAAAGAAAGAAAGGAAAAAAAAAAACAAAACCCAAGCTTGTGCTCTTGTGCTGTGGAATTGTGTTGCTTATTATCTAGATTGTCCTCATGAAAGATACATTAACTTTTTCTTCCAGCATTCTGTTAAAATTGGAAGAAGGGCTCGTGTCTCTGAAATCTTCATGGATTTTGTTAGGGTTTGGTTGGTTTGGTTTGGTTTTCCCCCAGCTTGCGTTAGCTGATGAAAGTGAAGGATAACACCTCTCCCTGCGAACCTCGTTTTGTGTTTTAAACCCTGGGCAGCGTTTGGGGCTGGTGCTCCGAGAAAATAAAGCCATTTCCACGTCGCTAACCTTTTATTCCGCGTTTATTCAGTGTTTGGCTCGGGATGCTCGAGCCTGAATGGCAGAGAAGGGGAAAGACCCGGTTCTTCTCGCTCCAATTGAGGGATCTATTCAAGACCGTGTTGGATTATTCCGGCCTTAGGGAAATTTTGGGGAAATAGTGGCGTTTTTCAGGGCGTGGGGGCGGTTGGTTTGTTCCTCCTCGCGAGGTGTGATGCTCGGCTCGCCCGTTATCGGTCCTTCCTTAAACCTAAGGGTGTTTTTCCTTCACCCTCCTGGCTGCTTCCCACCCTTGGCAATTCACTCCAACTTCCTAAATTTCCATTGCACTGGAATACGGTGGCTTTTTTCCCTCCCCTTCCTGCCCTTTGGCACCTGCAAACGGTCGCTGGGTGCTCTTTAAACAGCTTATGCTTCACGCTCGGGGAGGCTGCATCTCCGCGCCGAGCGAAGAAATGTTCCTTTCCTTCCCTTCCCTATTTTTTCCCTGACTCTGGGCGAGCGTCGGTACGTGCACGGCCCAGTCGTGCAGCCAAGGAACATTTTTTGAAGGAGCCCAAGGGTCCGTTTTGAGGCTAATGAGATGCAGGAGAGAAATGCCGAGCTTGCACCTCCCCTTGTCCTGCTGGCAGATAAACCCCGGCAACGTTTCGAGGATAAAAGTTCCAGATTAATGAAAGCTGCCTTGAGGAGCTCTTCTTATTTCCAGTTGAGGTATTGCTTCCCCTCGCCGAGACTCTCCCAAACTTGCTTTGACCTAGAAAAAGGCTTTTTTTGCTACGACAGCTGCACTTTATTACATCTTCACTGGTGGTCTCCTCTAGTTTGTTAGCCAAAGAAACAGATAAGTATAATCCAGGCAATTATCATTAGTGGTAATATATTGTAATCAGAGGCACATGTGCAGTAAAATCTCCATTCAGTTGTCCAGGGACAGTAGGTTTCAGGCAAATATTGGAGAATTTGTTAAACCACGTAGAAGAAAGCGGTAGTAGATTAAGAAGGGGGGTGTGGAGGCTCGTATTGTTTCAATCCTTCTGCTTCTGGGGACGTCGGGTTATTCAGAGTTTGGCTTTTTTGGACCCCAGAAGAAGCCCTTGGCTGGGAATCGCTCATTTAACTTCAGGGAAGGAGCAAAGCTCTAAGGAGAATACTGCATATTTTAGCGTGTGGGTTGGGGCAAGGAGCTGGGAAAGGTCGGGTGGGAGCCGCTCGCCTCTTGGGGAGATGCCTGCACAAATTCACAGCAGATCGGCGGATTTGGGGGCAAGAGGGAGGAGAAAAACAGCTCTTTTTTTACTTCGCTCTTCCAGTTCTTCACTCCGGGCTTGGGTGAGGAGTGGTGGCCGGCTCAGGGACGGGGATAGACGGGGTAGTGTCATCTCAATGTTACATATTGTGTGTCGGGGTTGGAGGAAGGAAGCGGCTTAAATAAACCAGGTGGTTTGGAGATTCACGGGCTTTAATGCTTTTCACGTTTGGAGCCGATTTTCCTTGCTGTGAAGGTCGTGAGTTAAACTCCACCTCTTTGACCCTCCCTTAGCATCGGGATGTCGTGGTCGCCCTGGTGTGGTACCATCCCCTGGGCTCCGGAATGACGGGGAGAGGCTTTGGCAAGGGGTGACCCAATGGGTGCTGTCACCTGGGTGCCATCAGCCCCAGCTGGGAGGTCGCAGAGGTGCATTCCAGGAGCAGATTGAGGTCTAAATTCAATTAGAGCTGTACGCCAGCAAATGTTTGCTGGTGATAGGGCACAGAGATGCTGGGAGGGCTGGAGCCCCTCTGCTGGGAGGACAGGCTGAGAGAGTTGGGGGGGTTCAGCCTGGAGAAGAGAAGGCTCTGGGGAGACCTTGGAGCCCCTTCCAGTCCCTCAAGGGGCTCCAGGAAAGCTGGGGAGGGACTCTGGATGAGGGAGGGGAGCCCTAGGAGGAGGGGGAAGGGTTTGGCACTGAAAGAGGGGAGATGGAGTTGAGATGTGGGGAAGAAGTTCTTTGCTGTGAGGGTGGTGAGAGCCTGGCCCAGGTTGCCCCGAGAAGCTGTGGCTGCCCCATCCCTGGAGGGGTTCAAGGCCAGGTTGGAAGGGGCTTGGAGCAACGTGGTCTGGTGGGAGGTGTCCCTGCCCAGGGCAGGGGGTGGCACTGGGTGGTCTTTAAAGGTCCCTTCCCACCCAAACCATTCCATGATTCTACAGCAGCAACTGGTTCTTGGCATCCACAGAGCAGGGGGGTCTTCATCTTCTTCCCATAACCCTCCCGTCCCCGTGAACCCTCGAGCTGCCTTTCCTCCCGGAGCAGATCACTGGCCGCCAGCAGCCCCAGGGATGCCGGGGACCGGAAGCAGGAAAAGCCGCTTTCATGTCCTTAACGAGCCCCTAATGAGGATTTCGTGCACAAAGCTAGCCACATGGCTGCCTGGCCCCCTCCCGCCGCGCGCGGGGCTCTCAGCCTAATCCCCCACCTCGCTGCTTTTTTGTACCGGCATCTTCATTTCTTGTTCCTTTGCATTCCCGTCGGAAGGGCTGGTTTTAATTTCCCCCTTCCTGGTGGGTGGACGGGTCCCCGACGGACGTGTGGGCACGGGCTGAGGAATGGCAGGCATCCCCCAGCATAGCCCAGATGCTTCGGCCTCGCGCTCAGCCACCCTTGTGCCCCTCCAAACTTCCTCCTCCTCCTCTCATCCACCGTCCCTTTCTTTTACATGTCACCCTCCCCAGCTCTATTATTCCTTTTTTTCCCCTCTCCGGTGCCAGCCATAGACCCTCTCCGCTTCCTTTTGCATTCGTTTTCCAAGCCCTTATCCCCAAAATAATGCCGCAGGGAGGAGCGCACGGGCTTCCAGCCTTGTCCAGCTCACGGGGCTGCCAAGGATAGTGCTTGAGACACTTGCGAATTGGGAAAAATAAAGGTTTTAATGTTGTTTTTCCCTTTCGCCAAAACTCTAGCCCCTCTTTCGCATTGCTGACTCTAAAAATGCGGGGCTGGTGGAAGCCACAGGGCGAGCGTTGGGGATGGAGAGGAGAAGACGGGGTGCTCGGGGACCTCGCTGCGGGCAGGGAGGTGACAGGACGGTCCCTCTCCTCCAGCATCCCCGCAAGGATGGGCTCACTGGTTTCTCCAGCAGCCTCCTGCCAGAGGGGGAGAGAAGTTTTTTTGATTTTCCAGCCCCAGAGGTGTCAGCCGGGCTGACTAACAAACGAATCCCAGCAGCGCCGGGAATCCTGGTGGCACTTTTATCTCCCGTGGCTGTGCCTCTTCAGCCCCGTCCTTTTAATTACGGGAAGCTGACGGGAGGCTGGCGTGGAGACGAGCTGGCAACATGATTTATAATTCAGAGAAGTGGGTGATTTGTGTATATATATATTTTTATTTTTTTTTTCCCAGGCTAAACTGTCATCCTAAGAGGACTTCACCGGTACCTTCCCCCTCTCCCCCCGCAACCGCGGGGAGACAGTAATTTGTATTTTCTTTTCGTTATCCCTGCGTATCTCCCCTCACCTGCTCCTCTTAAGCCGCCTGGGCTGTAATCCCCTCTCAGCAGCCTTTGCCTAAAAAGTGACAGGGAACAACGGCGGCTTATTCTTCAAGCTGCTTTCGTGGCGGGGGCTCTAATGCCCCACGCTGCTGTTTTACCTTCACTCCCGCCCTGTGCTTTTTAGCACCCTACCCACCAAATTTGCTTTTAAGTCGGCTTCGATCTTCTTGGCTTTGTATTAAGGAAGAAAAAGAAAAAGAAAAAAAAAAAAAAAAGAAAAGAAAAAAAGGAAGTGTGGAGTAAGGAGAGGGGCGGAACTGGGGATTTGTGAGTGGTTACGGCTGTCAGCCCCTCTCATCCCCGACAAAAGCAGGGGCTGGGTGGAGCGGAGGGAGGAGGATGGTGCTGGGCTTATCGATAAATACCCACATCTGCTCCAGGGCTTTTCATCTGCGCTTCCCGCAGCATTTTGCGGCAGGAGGAATCGTTGCCCTTGCTCTGTGTGTGTGTGTGTGTGTGTGTGTGTGGAGGGGGGGGTGGAATCTACCAGGATATTTGCTCGGGAGGCTTTCCCTGGTCTGGCTAAAATGCTAAAATTCTGGGTTTAATTGTTCAGACTTTCTTTCCAGAGTGGCTGATGCTGTTTGGATGTTCCTCGCCACCCGTGGCACTAATGACGGTCCTCATCTGGTGGCACCACGGCTGCCAGGAGGGTTAAGGGCTTGGGAGAAGCTTTGAGATCCTCCTAGGGTCGTTCCCGCAGGGATTGGAAGCCTCAGGGATGTGTTTGTGGACGGGCAGGAGCTTTTGGAGGGTTTGTAAATAACATGCATGAGATATTTGCGAAGACACTGGGCTGACGTGTGAAATGCAGCCGTTCATTAAGTCATGGGAAGAACTTGGCAACGGTGGGAGCCCGTATCTCCCTATCACCCTTCACGGGGTGTTTACCACCCCTGGCACTTGGCGTGGGATCCTATTTCTGTACACACGGGGAGAAAAAAACAGGCAGGACTTCATCAAGTGGGCAAGAAACCCGCCTTTTTTTTTTTTCTGAACTCCGGGGGGAATTTCAGAGCTGCTGGGTTGATGGGGAATTCGCAGGGAATAATTCCTTCAGGAGCTGGAGGCAGCTTCTCGCCTCAATCCAGATCAGGCCGAGGAAGGAGCATCCTTCCCTGCTTGAGCTGGGCTGATCCGGCGTGAAAATTAAACCAGGTGACTCATGGGGAGGGCTTGGATGGCATAAAGAGGACTTGGGTGGTACAGGGAGACCTCGGGTGGCACAGGGAGAGCTTGGGTGGCACAGAGCAAGCTTACATGGCACAAGGAGGTCTTGGCTGGCACAGGGAGACCTCAGTTGGCACACGGAGAGCTTGGATGGCACAAGGAGACCTTGGATGGCACAGGGAGACCTCAGTTGGCACAGGGAGAGCTTAGATGGCACAGGTAGACCTTGGATGGCACAAGGAGAGCTTGGATGGCACAAGAAGACCTTGAATGGCACAGGGAGAGCTCAGATGGCACAGGGAGACCTTGGATGGCACAGAGAGAGTTTCCATGGCACAAGGAGACCTTGGATGGCACAGGGAGACCTCAGCATAGGGAGAGCTTGGATGGCACAGGGAGACCTTGGATGGCACAGGGAGATCTTGGATGGTGCAGGGAGAGCTTGGTTGGCACAGGGAGACCTCAGTTGGCTCTCTGGCAATGTCTTGAAGGAGCCACAGCTGGCCTGGTCCTTCCTACTGGTACCAGCGGTGAAGGACCACCACAGTGGGACAAGCTCAGCTGCCACGTGGGCTTTGCCAGCGCCTTGGAAATCCCCACCCTGCGGCTGCTCGGGAGAAAACTCAAAGGGGTTTCAACTTTGCAGCCTTTAAAACCCCTCTCGAGCATCTACCAGGGGGGGTGGGTTGAGCCCCCTCACGAGCATCCCTCATCAACCCATCGCCT
Source organism: Numenius arquata (assembly GCF_964106895.1). Lineage (NCBI taxonomy): Eukaryota > Metazoa > Chordata > Aves > Charadriiformes > Scolopacidae > Numenius > Numenius arquata. Next base: position 2,417,621 of record NC_133601.1, on the reverse strand, counting down.
AACGCTGGTGGAGCCGGGGCTGGGGGAAGGTGGGTTGGAGGCACGGTGCGTTTTATTAATGGCAGCTGGTGGAGATGAGCTTCCTTCCCCCCCCCCTTCTTCTCTCTGAAATACAGCGTATAATCTATGCATTAAAAGTCCTTGTGAGACTGTAGTTGCTGTGCCTACACGGGAACAGCCTCTTTAGATCCAGCACTCCAGCTATTTTTTTTAAAAAGTACAGTGTCCTTCCATTACGGGCTGCCGAGTTGATATTAGGAACAAAAAAAAAGAGGGGGGGGGGGGAATAATAAAAAATCAAGCCTTTTTCCTTTTTTTTTTTTTTTTTCAAACCAGATTTAACTTCAAAGTAAATGGAAACTGTGTCGCTGATCGGCTTCTGCCGCGTTTCTGAGCTAAAGGGTTGGCTTTTCCCCCTGCGGTAGGGAGTTTGTAAGATGTAAATGGCTGCGGCGCTAATTCTCTGGTGTCTCCTGGCTCTTTTTAATGTACGAGCACCGTGGAAGTGCCGGGCACGGGGAGAGAGTGCGGGGAGAACGGGCTCGAAAGTTGGGCCATCGGGAAAAAAAAGCTGTTTAAAAGCTACCGTTGGGTACCGGCTTGGCGTTTCATAGAATCATAGAATGGTTAGAGTTGGAAGGGACCTAAAGATCATCGAGTTCCAACCCCCCTGCCCTGGGCAGGGACACCTCCACTAGAGCAGGTTGCTCCAAGCCCCATCCAGCCTGGCCTTGAACCCCTCCAGGGATGGGGCAGCCACAACTTCCCTGGGCAACCTGTTCCAGTGCCTCACCACCCTCACAGTAAGGAATTTCCTCCTAATATCTAATCTAAATCTCCCCTCTTCCAATTTAAACCCATTACCCCTTGTCCTGTCACTACACTTCCTGACAAAGAGTCCCTCTCCGGCTCTCCTGTAGCTCCCTTCAGATATTGGGAGGCTCCTCTGAGGTCTCCCCGGAGCCTTCTCTTCTCCAGGCTGAACACCCCCAGCTCTCTCAGCCTGTCTTCACAGGGGAGGTGCTCCATCCCTCTGACCATCTTCGTGGCCCTCCGCTGGACCCGTTCCAACAGGTCCATGTCCTTCCTGTGTTGAGGACTCCAAAGCTGGACACAGTGCTCCAGGTGGGGTCTCACGAGCGCAGAGCAGAGGGGTAGAATCACCTCCCGTGACCTGCTGGCCACACTTCTCCTGATGCAGCCCAGGATGGGGTTGGCTTTCTGGGCTGCCAGCGCGCACTGCCAGCTCATGTTGAGCTTCTCATCCAGGAGCACTCCCAAGTCCTTCTCCTCAAGGCTGCTCTCCAGCCATTCTCCGCCCAACCTGTATTTGTGCCTGGGATTGCCACCTCCCAGGTACAGGACCCTGCACTTGGCTTGGCTGAACTTCACGCGGTTTGCACGAGCCCATCTCTCCAGCCTGTCCAGGTCCCTCTGGATGGCATCCCTTCCCTCCAGCATGTCAACCGCGCCACCGAGCTTGGTGTCGTCAGCAAACTTGCTGAGGGTGCACTCTGTCCCACTGTCCGTGTCTCTGACAAAGATGTTAAATAGCACTGGTCGCAGTACCGACCCCTGAGGAACACCACTGGTTACTGGCCGCCACTTGGACAATGAGCCGTTGACCACAACCCTTTGAGTGTGGCCATCCAGCCAGTTCCTTATCCACCGAGGCATCTCCTCGACAAGCATCATCCAAGAGTTTGAGGGATGTGACAGCCACGTCCAGGCCACGCTGGTGGCTTGGCAGCCCTGGAGGGGACGGCCACGGCTCGGTGTTTGGGGGCACAGGCTCCCTGTGGACCAGGGAAGGGAGGATTTCCCAGCCCTGGGCCACCTTCTCCGACGTTTCCCAGCCTGGAATCACATCATGAGGAACAGCTTGATGGGTCCCCGTGAGGTGCATCCTGCTCCTGCCCTGCTTTTGGATGCGATGGGGAGGAATAAGAGGTTGTGTGTGTGAGTGTGTGTGTTATGGTTTGAGAAACCCACAATGATTTATTGTTTAGACAATTATTCTGTCACCCGACGATCCCTCCCCACACGGGGAGGGCAATCAGGGGAAAACAAAGAAACACTAGGTTGAAATATAAATAGATTGAATAGGATAAGACTAAATAATTAACATCAATAGTACTAAAGAGCCAGTATTGATCCGACACCGATATAAAATACACAAGGATCATACCCAGCCCATTCTGTCCCAGGAGGCTGGTCCCCCCCCTCCAGGGACAGCCCATGTGGGACCCTGTGAGCTCTGGGGCTTCGGGAGGAAGGGAAGGGCTCAGGGCTCCAGCACCGGGGCAAGGAGTTCTCAGGGTCACAGCCGTCACAGGAGAGAGAGAAACTCCTCAGAAAAAACTTTCTGATTTCTATTGAATGTGCCGTTCATGGTATGAAATAACCCATTGGCAGCTTGGGGCAAGCGCCCGGGTCTCGCTCCTCCTCATCCCCGCACCTGAAAACACTGAGATCTTGAATCCCACACCCCAGAGCTGGCTGTGAAGTAAATATTTTCACCAGTTCAGACACCAGAGTCTGTTTTCCCAAGCATTAGAAGAGGAATTAGTCCCGTGTCGCTCCAACCGGGACCGTGTGCCGTTTCCAAACCCTCCCCATCAGGGATGTCACCAAAACGGAGCCGGGAGCCGCTGCCCTGACGGGATCCTTCCAAGGGAAGTCTGTGCTTTTATACCGAGGAGACACCCCCTACCCACCCCCAACCTGGGTACCCCCTTCTGTACTGCCCGTCCCTGTTCCCCGACCCCTCTCACGGTGGATTTTTGGAGAGGGAGGAGGGATTTGAGCAACCCAGGGGACGGTGAGTCTGTGCGCGGAGCTCGGTGCCGCCACGGTATTTAAATATAATAGGGAGCGGTGTGCGAAGGATACCATAAAAAGCCATGTCAGGGCAGCTGGGCGGCCGGGTGACGCCGGATGGCAGGGTGACACCGGGCGGCAGGGTGACACCGGGCGGCCGGGTGACACTGATGGCTTTTGCAGGTTGCTCCCAATGCCACGTCTGGCAATAGTCACAGTTGGAAAGAAAAATATCACGGGACGAACCATGCGGGGACCGGCCTTGGTTGTCCCCAGCCAGCAGAGAACGTGTCCCCAATTTGTCGTCTCCATGAGGGATGCTTAAAAACAAATACTTGGATATAAATGCTTTAACTCCAGTGTTTCCCCTTTGCAAACTGGTAAAGCTTTGCCTCCGCACCCCCTGGTCCGGCACATTAACACCCTCCGGGGCGAGCACAGCACGTCAGAAAATGATATTATTATTAATTTTTAATTAAAAAATAATATTTTTTTTATTTATAAAAATACTTATTATCATTTTATTTTTATTTATAAGCCCTGGCTGTGCCGGGCTGGCGGATGCCCATGGGTTTGTTTGAACTCGGGTGCCTCCATATGAACCCTGGTTCTGATTACACCTAAAGCAAATTAGTCATAAAGCGAGATGTCTGCTTTGCTTTTTTGCTAATGGATTTTTTTTTGCCTGGATTTTAGGTTGGTTTTATTCTTCAATTTAAAGAGAGCGCTTCCCTCTCGGAAGTGACAATCAGTGCCAGGCTGTTTAGACACATTTTTCACGACTTTTTTCCTGGCCTCCCTCCCCCCACCCCCCTCAAATGACCCTATAATTTGTGGAGATTAATTAATATATACTGTGACCCATTTCATACGAACCCGTAGCCCAGTCCCCACCGGTATAATTTGATTTACTGAGATTTGGGAGAGGAGAGGGACGCGCCAGTTTCTGGCGTTCAAAAATAATTCTCTCTTGTCCTCACCCTCAGATGTTCATGTTTCCTCAATTTGTAACACATTTTAATAATATGAATCTTCCCGTAGCCCGGCTAATTGTTGGCTGCCGTTAATCCTTCTGGGGAGGGGGGGTACAGAGCTGGGCAAGCCTCGCTGTACGCAACAACCCCAAAAATCTCCCCCAAAAAGCACAGATTGCTGCAGTTTATATCTATTTTTGCCCTGTATTTATTTTTTCCCGGACTTTTGATTCAACTCCTCGCCCTCTCGTGCCCTCTCATTCCTTTTCCAAACACGCTGTTGGGGAAATTTCACATTATCTAATTTTATAGGGTGGGGGGTGGGGGGGAAGGAAGTTGTTTATTTTTCCTTTTTTTTTTTTATTGCTCGGTGGAGAAAACAGCTTTGTTTTCTGCGGCAGCTTCCGTCCCCCCCATCCCAGATAAGGCTGCTCTCCGTGTTCTCGACTACAGCAGCTGGAAGAGAAGGGGAGGTGGCGGGGGGGGTGTGGGGGGGAAACTGTTAAAAATAAAGAACTAATGGTAAAAGCATAAGGGCTGGCAGGAGAACTCAGCAGCAGGTTGGGACCTGTGAAGTAGCTTTTACCAGGCTTTGCAAAATTGGCTGAGTTTTTATTATTTTTATTAGTATTAGTATTAGTATTATTTCGAAACACACCCTTGGACACACGAATTGACCTTAAAAAAAAAACAACAAATAGACAACAACAACTCCAAGCATGTGCTTCAAGTTCTCTCAAACACCCTACCCTGGCAAGGCTTTGAAAATATTAATATATCACTTAAACCTTTTTTTTTCCAATCTCCTGGAAAATTGCAATAAAAGCTTCTGTGTCCGGAACGAGCTTTGTTGAAACCTCTGGGTATTTTTGGTCCGAATCCTGAGTTATTTGGGAACTTTTGGCTGGGAGCTTGCCTTGGATGCTGCATCCCCCCCCCCCCCCCCCAAAAAAAAAAACAAACCCAAACCAACCCTTTTCCCATTTTTTTCGGCAGGTTCAGCAGCGTTTTCCCCAGCCTGAACATGGCAGTGAAGAGAAGGGAGCAAACGCTGCAGGATTACAAGCGCCTGCAGTCCAAGGTGGAGAAATACGAGGAGAAGGAGAGGACAGGCCCTGTCCTGGCCAAGCTGCACCAGGTACCGACCCCAAAATCCCGGGAAAAATCAGGAAAAGCCTTTTTCCCCTGGGATTTCACACCCGCGCCGAGCGAACATTACGGAAGGGTGTCTTTTCTCGGTGTAAAACTACCACGCAGGGCGCTTGGTAACAGAAACATGAATTTTGAGTGTGCAGTGAAGGGAAAAAAAGGCGTTTTTTCCAAAATAAAATGGAATAAAAGCCATGGGAGCCAGGGATGCTCGGAGGAGCAGCCGGTGCCGAAGTGGACGCATGGATGGGGGGGGCGGTTTCCCCCCCCCCGATCTCCGCAGCTGGGTGGGAAAAAGGGGGAAAGATGAGAGCGATTCGAGGCTTTATGTTTGCCACCTGTTAGCGAAATTCGTCTTGGAAAAATTGCAGTAATTGGTTAACAGGAAGCTTCGCCAGATTCTTTTTCTCCCTCCCGAATTTTAGCAAAAATCCTGATTTATTTTTTATAATTAAATCTACACCAGCGTTTCTCCTCCAAGCTGTCGCTCCCGCAGAGCGGTGCTTGATCCTCGAAGGAACAGTTGACTTTCTCAGCGTCAAAGAAGGTGGATTTTCGGATGGCTTTCCCCGCAAAAATTAAGTTTTGTGGTAAAGAATAGCCCTATCAGCCTTAACAAAAGGGACCTCCGATTTAATAGTAAAGCAGCTTACTTCGCTTAGCCTGGGTGACTAAAGCTGTGGCTGGAAAAATGTGAATGCTTTTGTCCTGGTGATTAAGCAGGTTTTAGTTATTTAATTTTTTTTTTTTTTCCCTCTTAATGAACTTCGGTGTGATTTAATTCCGCTCCCCTCCAAAAAAAAATAATAGATCTTAACTAACCACTGCGTGAGCTGAAACGCCCGCAGGAGCCTTAAGTGATCCCAAACCATGGGAGAGCTCCACAGATTTGATGGGAAATGGCCTAATCTCATCCAGGTATTTTTTACTGAGCCGCGAATTTGGGTCCTCCCATCAGAGCTGGTTGCCCAAAGTCTTCTCCTGTTCGATGCCCCACGTGAACTCCACCCCGGGACTCCCCACGCTCCTGGTTTCGTGGCAAACGATGAATTTGCTCGGTTTCTTCTCAAATCTACTTAAGCCTGGTATGATGTAAGGCTTTGTCCATCCCATCCCTCCGGCGCGTTGTCCCGGGGAGCAGGTCCGGCGCCGCTGCTGGGCTGGGCTGGGTAGCTTTTCCCCCCACCCTCCCTCCCGTCGGAATGGCACCGGGATTAAGTGGCAGACTCGAACCGGTCTAATATTTCACAGCCCACCCCCTCCTGCCCTTTTCCACACCAGCTCAGAGACATTTCCCTTTCTCCCCACGCTTCTGTTTAAAGAAGCCAGTTGGACGCGCTGAGCTGAAGGTCATGGGCGAAAATGAGGGTGGGGGCAGGATCTTCTGGCGATGCTCTTGGGAATGGCAGAGCCGAGGGGACACGGACATGGATGGGGATGTTCTCCAGCCTGGCTGAACTTTGGGGCTGGTTTTTGTCCCTGTTCTTCTAAGGAGAGAAGACCGGCTGACTCGTGATCTCTGCAGCAGCTTCTCTAGGCGTCCCATGGCTTTGCCCATGGTCCAGGGTCAGAGCTTGGGTCCCACCAGGCTCCACTGGGGTGGTCATTTGGTCCCAACAGGCTCCATTAGCTGGTCACTTGGGACTCACCAGGCTCCATAGGATGGTCTTATAGGTCCCACCAGGCACCATTAGCTGGTCATTAGGTCCCAGCAGTCTTCTTAGTTGGTCACTTGGGTCCCATTAGGCTCTGTTAGCTGGTCATTTGGTCCCACTGGGCTCCATTAGCCAGTCACTGGATGTCCTCAGGTCAGAGGAGAGCACTCTGCTGGCCTGGGGTGGCCTCTGTGCAGGTCACAGGTTGGATGGTTGCATGGGTCCCGCCAGGCTCCATTAGCTGGTCACTTGGGTCCCACCAGGCTCCACTGGATGGTCTTAATAGGTCCCACCAGGTTCCATTAGCTGGTCACTTGGGTCCCACCAGGCTGCATTGGATGATCGCATGGGTCCCACCAAGCGTTACACCATTAGCAGGTCATTTGGTCCCACCAGGCTCCGTTAGCTGGTCACTGGTTGTCCTCGGGTCAAAGCAGAGCACTCTGCTGGCCTGGGGTGGCCTCTCTGCAGATGTGCCCAAGGGACGGACATTTTCCCGGGTGTCTGACTCCTCATCCTCTCTCCTCTCCCAGGCCCGTGAAGAGCTGAGGCCAGTGAAGGAGGACTTTGAAGCCAAAAACAAGCAGCTCCTGGAGGAAATGCCCAAGTTTTACAGCAGCCGCATTGACTACTTCAAACCCAGCTTCGAGTCGCTGGTCCGGGCGCAGGTGAGATGCTGTCCCCTGTCCTCCAGGTGGCCCTTTTGGGTGGCATCCTCACTGCTGAGCATCTGGGGTCCCACCTTGCGGGGTGAATTCCTCTTAGCGCAAGGCACCTTCTGGAGCTGGGCGTTACACACAGGTAACACTCAATCTCTGCCCAAACGTCGTTACCTCCAGCGATTTAATTACCGAGCGGTGAGAGAGCATGGGGGGCGGTGGTGGGACACTGGGCAGGTAATGGTTGGACCTTGTCCTGGCAGAAGAGCCAGGTTCCTGCGGTGATGATGGGTAGAAAGGAGTTTTCCCTGGTTTATATGGATTTTCCTCGTATTGGGGCCACTCCTGGTGTCCACGTGATGTCCTGCCCCACGAGATCTCCTGCCTTACGCAGCTCGAGCCCTGGGTGTGCATTTACCTCTGGCATTTGGTGGCTTTATTCACCTGGGTACGTCGTCTCTTGACATTTGTCCTCCTGAAGCTGAGGGTTAGACCTTGTTGGAGACGATGAGATGCTCGGGGCTCGCCTTAAGGCTCGTTTCTGGCTCTGGATACCTGGGGCCGGTGCCGGCAGCGATGGAGGAGGATCTCCACACCGAGGATTTGCAGGAGAGGGGGTGGCCTAAATAAACCACAGCCTGCTTGAATTTCCATCCTCCACCTTCCCTCTGCGCCGAGCTGCCGCTCCTCCTCCCGCCTTCCTTCTCCTCTTGCCCTTCCCTTTGGGCTGGAAAAGCAAATTATGGGGGATTTAATCCGGCTTTGAACTTTTGGCATCATCGTGCCCTGGATCAGGGGGTGGTCCAGGGACGGGTGGTGGGCGAAACCCCGTGTTGCGGGTTTTTTTCCTACGGTGGTTTGGTTTTTTTGGGGGAAGGGAAGCTGCTGGCGTGACCCAGGCGCTGGAAGGGGGTGCAGAGGGCGGGTGTTTTCATCTCACCTCCGACTTGGGGTGGGGAGGTGGAGTGGGGGGGGGGGAGGGGGTTGGGAAAAGGCTCTCTGCGGAGCTGCCAGCGAGTTGTCTGCAGGCTGATTCACCTACCAGATGGTGCCGATGCACCCTGCCGCCGGCTCGGGTGGGTGCTGGGGATGCTGTTCTGGCTGTTCCCTTAGCAATCGGGTGCGCGGGGGGCTCCCTGTTCCAGCCACCCCCCTGGCCGAAAGAACCAGACTCCCCGGAGCCACCACAAAAATCTCCCCGGCTTTCATCCCCCCCCCCCCCCCCCGACCTCTTTTTCCCCCCTCCGGCCGCTGGCTGTGGGTAGGTCGTTTGGGCTGAGACCTTGAAACCTCGTCTGGGTGTTTGGGAGCCGCTGGCTGTTTCCTCAGAGAGCGGCGTTGCCCCTCTGTCCTTGGCCACTGTGTCCCCTCTCTGGGCTCGTGCTGGCTCCCGGCTGCCAGCTGGCTCCTGCCTCGGCTCGTCGGGAGCCTCGCTGGGAGGGGAGAGATGTCTCTTCTCCCGAGGAACAGGTGATAGGACCAGAGGAAACGGCCTCAAGTTGTGCCAGGGGAGGTTCAGGATGGATACCAGGAAAAATTTCTTCGCCAAAAAGGGTTGTCAAACGTGGGAATGGGTTGCCCAGGGACAGAGTTGAGTCGCCATCCCTGGAGGGATTTAAAAGTCGGGCAGAAGGACATGGGTTAGTTTGGGCAGTGTTGGGTTGATGGTTGGACTCGATGAGCTTCAAGGTCCCTTCCAACCATGATTCCATCATTCTGTGATGTGCTGGGAGCACCGGGAGATGCGAGCGGGGAGCATCAGGGTGCCGTTTGTGGGGCTCTCCGTTCGTACCCTCTTCTTCCTTGGGAATCCTCTATTTTCTTCCTTGGCCGTCATCCCCGCCTCTCCTCAGGTGAGACTTTTTCTTAGGGAAGGTGAACAAAACCTTGGTTTTACTACCCGAGAGGCAGCGTCATAACAAAGCTGATGCCTCTCCCGCAGCTTAGACAAGAGCCGGTCCCAGATGGATACTCAAGCCCGTCACATCCCCGCCGACCTAGATGGGAGCTGCATCCCTCTTCCCCAGCCCTGGCTGCATCCTTCCACCCCCGGGGAGGGATGCACCAGCTCGGCATTCCCCCCTAATGACTCCTTTGTACCCAGGGTGTTCCCCCCCCCATCCCATTCAGGAGCTCTTCCAAGTGTTTTCCCCATCGCAGGTGGCTGAAATAATAAAGGAAAAGGGAAATGGCTTGCCCAAGGTGACTTAATGAGTCAGTGGCAAGCCAGGAATAGCACCCAGGAGCCCTGACTCACCGCCACGGATGCTCACCTGGGCAGGGGGAGGCAGCCAGGGGGGGCTGCTGCGATGATTCCGGCAGCATCCCCATCCCAACATCCCAGGTGATGGGAGGTGTGGGAATGAGGACGGGCTGTGCCAGCCCCATCCGTCCCCCTGCTGCTTCCTGGGTTCTCTCCTCCCTCTGTGCCTCATTGAGCTTATTTAACATCTCGGGGTGGGGTCACCTTATTCGGTGAAATTTGGATTTTCAGCCTCTTTGGCGGGTACCTCGAGGAGGGATGGTCGGACGACGGGACTCGAGCGTGTATCCCACAAGGAAAGGGATGGAGGGGACTGGGATGCTGGGGTCGGCTCTGCCCTTGGCTGATGGGGGCTGTGACTCTGGGGTTGCTTGTCCCTGGGTCAAACCCACCATCCAAGGGCAGCCCAGGGTGCAAAATAATGTAGTTTTCCCTTTTTTAATTAGCCCTGGAGAAAGCAGGGGTGGGGGTTTAAGTGAGACAAGCGACACCGGCCAGCGTGACGAGGAGCTGGGAACAAGCAAAGGGAAAGACCCCACACACACACTTCAAACCATCAGCTTCATGGGGTTTTTTGACCCAATGAGACCCTCCGAGACCTTCTTGGCCGGGCGGCTGGGTTCCCATGGCACAGCTTGGCCGCCGGCCCCGCTGCCGGGTGTCTCCTGACGGCGTGACATGTCCCGAGCTCGCAGGGGCTGTAACATTCAACACCAAATACTTGTGTCCACCCACGTGCCTGGGCCAAGCCAAGAGAGGCAAATATTTCCCTGCCTTGGGGACTTTGAAGTGGCCACACGGAGATGAAAGGGGGACATTTGGAGCCCCGTGGCCGCCCCGAGCGCGTGAAGAACGCTTCCTTCCCCTCTTCGCGCTTTATTTCCCAGCTAGAAAACGCGATACCCCTCTGGTTTTGTTTTTTTTTTAAAGAAAGGGGATTTTTTTTTTTTTTTTTAAAGAAATAGGGGATTTGTGGGGCAGGGCTGTCCGTGGGGCGAGCTGCCACCCGCCGTCCAGCCCTGGCAGGGACTCGTGTTTTGTGTAGGGCTGACATAAACACAAACCTGCTGCCGCCCGGCTGGGGCATTGTGAAGGCGATCTATAGAAAATCGGGAGAACACCGTGTCCCCAAACAGAATTAGTTCGAGACAGGTGGACCCGGGGCCCTTGGCTCGGTCTCAAAGGCGAGTTGGGGATGGGATTTGATGGGATGGGGGACGGAGCATATGGTATCCATAGCTGGAAAAGTACTCAGCCGCAGGCACGGGGTACCCCCCCCACCGCCGGGGATGTCAATGCCCGTGGGTCTGGGGGTGCATCCCGCCCCCCCAGCACCCACCCCATAGAAGCTGGGATGGTTTTCACCCCTGTTTTGATGGGAGAAAAGTACTGGGGACTCAATGCCTGTAGGATCTCATTGATGCCCATGGGTCTGGGGGTGCATCCCGCCCCCCCAGCACCCACCCCATAGAAGCTGGGGTGGTTTTCACCCCTATATTGACGGGAGAAAAGCACCAGGGGCTCAATGCCAGTGGGATCTCGTTGATGCCCGTGGGTCTAGGGTGCATCCTGCCCCCCCCAGCACCCACCCCGTAGAGGCGGTGGTGGTTTTCACCCCTATTTTGATGGTAGAAAAGCGCTGGGGGCTCAATGCCGGTGGGATCTCGTTGATGAAGCACAGGGGACTCGGCTGGTGATGCTTGCTGGCCCCCCAGATGATTGCTTACTGGTTAGACACTGGGTCCTACTTGGAGGGGAAGAGCATCCCCAAGGAGACCCCGCTGGGCCCCGGGGACCCTGTATCTCCCGTGGGAAGGGCTCGATGGCTGCGGCACGTGGGCGGTGGGGGGGCAGCGAGCAAAATATTTCCTCTGCTTCGCCCATTCAACTTGGAGGAGATGCTGCCATGGATGCTGGCATCCCTGGGGCTCAAGGGTGGGGGGGCGATCCTTGCGGGGGGCAGCAGCTCCCCTGGTTGCCCTGCCGTCCCCGGGGAGATTGATTTCAAGGTGCTGGTGCCTTTTCTGTGCTGGAATTGGCGTTGCCACTTGGCCACGTGTGAAAGAACCGAGCCCATCTGATGCCAGGCTGGGGACAAGGGACACAGTGGGGGCAGGGGGGGCACTCCTCCAGACCTCTGGTGACTGTTTTTGCAGCCCTCGGTCCCAGGACCATGCTCTCCCAAGGGATTATGGTGACGGGGGGGCTGTTTTTTGGCACACTCAGCTCAGGGCAATATCTCTTGCTGGTGTTGGACTTTGAGGGGGGGGGGGTGTGTGCTTTGGGGTGAGCTGGCTGTGGGGCTGTGGTTTGGTGGAGGGGGCTGCAATGGGGTGGGGGTGAACCCCCCCTCCATTCCTGCCCGCTTGGCCCTGCTGCTGCCGCTGCCGCCGCCGCCGAGCAGGGTTCGTTAGTCACTGTGTAAATGAGCATTGATGCTGAATCACCCAGCGCCCGCTGCGGGGGGGAGACCCACAACAGCCCCCGCTGCACCCCAGTACCCAGGGGAAAGGCAGGGAGGGGGGACACGCAGGCAGCTGGTAAAGGCACCCGGGTTCCCAGCATCTCCCCTCAGCCCTGCCCAAAATAAGCATCATTTTGAGGAAGATTAGGGGAGCCGGTCTCCATGGAGACTGTGCGTGTCGCCTCACTGGGGATGCTGGGGGCCGGCCCTGGGTGCCCACCCAGCCTCGGCTGTACCCTTCTTTGAAATGGGGGCAAGGCTGGCACCATCCAGCCTGGGGAGGGGGCAACGCTTCCCCCATCCGAGCTGGGGGGATACCCAGGCTTGGCATCCCCATTGCCCTCCTTCTGCAGGGCACAGCAGCCCCTAAGATGGGGGGGAATCTTGCCTCTGCCACCCTCCCCGCAGCGCTGGGCTGGGGGGGGGCTCTCCTTCGGCAGGGCTCGTTGCCAGCGCCCGCTGGCCACCCCGGCTCTCCTTCCAGCCCGGTGCCATCTGCCTGCGCTGACCCACTGGCTCCCAACTCCGGGAAGCGCTGCTCGCTGCCGGAGTTAATTGGCGGTGCTAATTAGCACGTTATTAAAACACCCCTCCCCCTTGCTTCGTGGCGATGCCAGGCGTGATGCTCGCCAGCGCTCGCCGTGCCCCTGCCCGGGGAGCTGAGACCTGTTGCGGCGCATGGTGGCCCCGGTAGGTTTGTCCCCGTGCCGGTGACACTGCGGGGTGGCGGGGGGGGGGGGGGGAAGACACACAGGCAAGGGGACACCGGCTGTGGCAAGGACTTGGCGGGGGGGCCCACGGCTGCCCGGCGGTGCTGGGTGCCGGCGGCAGCCCCGTGCGCGCAGCTCCCCAGATGGGAAGCGAGCAGAGAAGGGCAGCGTGTTATTAAAATGTGTTGAGTTGTAATAATCTCAGGGGGTGGTATTAACACATGGGAGGGAGCTATTTTAGAAACTGAAATGCAAAGGCGAGGGGCTGGCTCTTGGCTCCCACGGCAGGGTGGGGAAGGAGACACCCCCCCCCCCCTTTCTAATCTTTCTTCCCCCCCCCTCCCCCAAACCCACAGGTTGTCTACTACACGGAGATGCACAAGATTTTTGGGGACCTGACGGCGCAGATCGACCGGCCCGGCTTGAGCGACGAGCAGCGGGAGCGGGAGAACGATGCCAAGCTGAGCGAGCTGCGGGCTTTGTCCATCGTGGCCGACGACTGAGCGTCCCGATGGGAGGGGGGGGTGCTGGTGATGGGGAAGGGGCTGGGAATCCCCCCCCCCTCCCTGCCCCTGCCCTCCAGCCAGGCTGCTTCCCAGGGATGGACTCCAGGGGGGCTTTAGCTCCCTTTACCCCTCCTGCCAGGACAAGGTATTATTGCCTGGGGGCAAGGTGGGGGGCACAGCAGGGCCCCCCAGCCAGTTTCTGGAGGCAGTGTCTGGGTCATCTCTGCTGCCCCCCCCGCCTTAAATAGGGGGTTTAATAGCAGGAAAGTGAGCCGTCCCGCTCAGCTAAAGATGGGGAGCGGGTTGGGTGTCTGCTCAACACTCCCCCCCCCCCCCAACCCAGGGCCAGATCTGGCGCAGGCTCCTTGCCTTTCTGGCAGGAGAATCAAATCACTCCTCCGGCTGCTGCTGGACCGTTCATTTTGTGCCTTAGGAGCCCAATATTCCCCCCCCCGGGGGAGGGTAAATCATTCAAATCCCATTTTTTTGAAGCGTCGGGAGAGGGTGCTGCTTCCCGCACGGAGCATTCAGTGATGCTGCGCTCTGAATCCGCCCCGTTTTAAGCAGGAAGGATGCAAAGTGCCTCTGCCTCACAGCTGGAGGGGTGCACATCTGGCCTGGGGGTGCACATCTGGCCAGCAATGGGTGCTTGGGTGCCCACCAAGGGGTATGGGGGAGCCCAGAGCAGAAGATGGGGGGGGATGCAAAAGGGAAAAAATGAGCCCAGCCAGGAGCAAACCTGGGGAAAACTGGAAGGATGGGGGGAGGAGGGCAAGGTAAGGGACCATAGCCCCCCCGCATCGGTGCCTGGGGGGGGGGGGGGGGGGCACGGGGGCTCTGCTGCTCTTCTCTAATAAAAGTTTTTGGCAGCCCGTGCCAGGGCCGGGCTGCTGCCGCCCTCTGCTGCCGCCTGCCTGCACTGCCACAGCGGGGATGGGGGGGGACCAACGGGGGGACACCCCCCCATAGGCTGGCATAGCCCCCCCAGCAGAACACTGCTGGTGATTTTTAAGAGAGATATTGGGGGGCCGAAGGGGAAAGAGGAAAAAAGGGGTTGAGCAGCCCCCAAAGGGATGCAGAAAGGAAACGGCTTCTGCAAAGCCACCAATGAGCCCTGGTGGCCAGTGCTCTCCTGGAGTGGCCAGCAGGTCCAGGGAGGTCATCCTCCCCCTCTGCTCTGCCCTGGTGGGGGTCACATCTGGAGCACTGTGGCCAATTCTGGGCCCCCCAGTTCCAGAAGGACAGGGAACTGCTGGAGAGAGTCCAGGGGAGGCTGTGAGGATGATGAGGGACCGGAGCATCTCCTTGAGCCATCTCCTGGGGCTCTCTGCCTGGGGAAGAGCAGACTGAGAGGGGAATCTCATGGATGCTGAGCAATAGCTAAAGGGTGGGGGGCAAGAGGATGGGGTCAGACTCTTCCCAGTGGTGCCCGGGGACAGGACAAGGGGCAACGGGCACAAACTGGGACACGGGAAATTCCATCGGAACATGAGGAAAAATATCTTTAATTTAAGAGTCTCCCTGTTACGGAGTCTCCATCTCTGGAGATATTCCAAACCTGCCTGGACATATTCCTGTCCAACCTGCTCTGGGTGACCGTGCTCTGGCAGGGGGTTGGACTGGATGATCTCCAAAGGTCTCTTCCAACCCCCGCCATTCTGTAAAGCACCAAAAAATACAATTTTACAGTCAAACACAGTGAATTCGAGCCCGAGCTGGCGCCTGTCAGCATATGGAGATGCTGTAGGAGCCCTCGATGCTGCTCTCCACGTCCTGGGATGAGCTGCTCCTGCACGGGACAAGGGGTTGGAGAGCAGTTGTGGGGCTGGCAGGGCCTGGAGCTGGTAACTGCAGCAAAGAAACCTGCTATGGAGACCCAGAGACACCCCCTCCCACCCCGAGCTGTGGGGCAGCCTGTGGGAGCACCAGCCCCCCTGTTTGGGTCCCTCCATCCTAAACAAGCCGGTCTGTCCCCAGCTTGCGTGTCCAGCTCAGGGCACGGAGATGGTCCATGACCCGTCTCCGACACACGCACACGCACAATATTTTCTACTTAAGAGGTCTCCATTAGACACAACCAACCGGTCGGAGCAAACCCTGCACATCCCTACGGCTGCCCTGGCCCCACACGGAGGGGACTGGGACAGAAAAGGCTCGTGGGGACCCTGCCACCATCCTTGACCCCTCTGTGTGACATCCCAGTGGGCAGGGAATTCTCTCTGTCCTGGTAGAGATGACCTGGATGCTGGTTCCTCGTTGGTCTAGAAGAGAGGAGAGGGGGTGACCGGCAGCTCACGAAGTGGGGGACCCCACGTCCCAGCACATCTCACCCCACCTTACCCAGCTGGACCTCCAGCCTGTGGACTTTGCTCTCCAGGAGGATTTGGCTGCTCCGCTTTCTCCAGAGGCTTCCCTAGGATGAGCGTCACGATGTTGTGGGAGAACTGAGGTTTCCTGGAACAAGAACAACCTGTCACCCACCGATCTCCAACACCACAGGCTCCACCGTACCCCCATCATCCCTATGCCCTTGGCTCCAGGTTCCTGATCTCCGGTGGCTTTTCCTTCTCCGTCAAGGCCAGCAGTGCCTTGTAGCCAAAATCCTGCTGCAGCATCTCTTGGAAGAGCTCAGCCACCACCACGGTCACCTCCAGGAGGGAGAGGGACACACAGGACCTGCCTGCCCGTGCTGTGCAGGGTGAAGAGAGGGACAATGGAGCAGGAAGCCTTGCCCCCGCCTCCCTGGGCTCCAGCAGCAGCTCGGTGGTGCCACTTGCTGCTCAAGGGCCTCCATCTCCTGCTAAAAACCACCCTGTTTAGGTGGGATTGGGAAGAGAAGGTGCCAAGAGCTGTCAACCCAGAGCAGGACCTTGTCTTCTCCAAAACACAGCCCTGTCCAAGCACCTACAGAAAAGAAAACACCTTTGGGGACCTCTGGCATCACAGCAAAGCCTCACCATCGCTGGCTTCTCCGGTGATGGAGGCAACGGGGGTCCTTTTTTCACCTTGGGCTGGCACAAGGCTTCCCACTCCTCCAGGGAAAGGAGGAAAGGAAGGAAAACCATCACCACCACCTCCACCAGTACCTGAATTGGGCAAACTGGACCCTGTGGCTCGGTGGGGAACGGCCGTCAGAGGTGCCCCGGCAAGCCCAGCAGGGAGCTGGACCCCCATAAAACCTTCCCGGCTGCGGAGGAAGGAATGAAGGGCCCAGAGCCTTGGCAGGTGATGGAGAGGCTGGTGACTGTCCCCAGCGATGTCCCAGCCCGAGAGCATCCCCTGCCCAGCCCAGATCTCCTACAGTGGCCACTGGGACCGAGCTAAACCTCCTCCCCCGGCACCAAGAACTTCATCTCCCCTCAGCTCTTCCTCCCCAACCGCATCACATGCCCGGGCCAGGTTGAAGCAAAATTAAAAAAAAAGGAAAAAAAAAAATAAAAAACCCAACACCCTCAGTTGCCACGGTTACCCGGCACAGGGATGCTATATATAACTGTCATGCGAGGAGCCCGTGCGCCCCAGCGAGGACCACGCTCTTCCATGGGTGACGTGTGGGGAGCTGAGCCCTGGCAGACCTCGTGCCACCTCCCGAGTGAGCAAAGGGCTGTGACAGCCCCCCGGGGGGTGGGTGGGTGTGTGTGGGTGTGTGTGTGGTGTCCTGGGTGGGCAGTGGGTATGTCCTGCCTCTTGGGTGGTCTGGAGGGACCACACTCCTCGCTGCTGGAATTAAACCCCACCCAGGCTCTCCTAAATCCACCTGGCTTCCCTTGTGGCTTCATCTGCATCGTTGTGTCACCTCGCGCGGGGCTGCCAGCCCTCCCCTGGCACCTAATCCCCAGCAACCAGCTGCTTCTCCATCCTTCTTCTCCCATCCTGCATCCCCAGAGCTGCTCCTGCTCTGTGCCATCAGCTCCTCCTGCCGTCCCTGCACTCCGGAGAGGGAGTTCATAGACCCACAGAATGGTTTGGGTTGGAAGGGACCTTAAAGCTCATCTTGTTCCAGACCCCTGCCCTGGGCAGGGACACCTCCCACCACACCAGGTTGCTCCAAGCCCCCTCCAACCTGGCCTTCAACCCCTCCAGGGATGGGGCAGCCACAGCTTCTCGGGGCAACCCGGGCCAGGCTCTCACCACCCTCACAGCAAAGAACTTCTTCCCCACATCTCAGCTCCATCTCCCCTCTTTCACTGTCAAACCCTTCCCCCTCCTCCTAGGGCTCCCCTCCCTCATCCAGAGTCCCTCCCCAGCTTTCCTGGAGCCCCTTGAGGGACTGGAAGGGGCTCCAAGGTCTCCCCGGAGCCTTCTCTTCTCCAGGCTGAACCCCCCAACTCTCCCACAGGAGAGCTTCATGGAAACTCGTGTTCCTGGCGATGCAAACTCCGCTCTCATCCAGAAACCTCCCGAAGGAGCAGCCCTTTGCCAGAGCTGGGGCTGCACGTCGGCAGGGACACACCGCACTGGGGAGGACTCCGTCTTACACAGTAAAAATGGATAATTACCGGTTTCTCCTACCACCCACAAGATCCCAGCGTTAATAGGGAGAGCTCGCAGGAAGGGAAAATTAACTCTACGGTGCGGTGCGCACTCAGCCTGGCTTCCCGAAGCCCTGTGGAGTGAAGGACGTCACCGCTCAGACCTCCGACAAGCAGAGAGAAGGGACAATGACGCTCAGAGATGCCCGAGCTGGTGGCACTCACCTCTTCCGTGCAGCCGCTCAGGTCCAGCCCAGCCTGTCCCCCGTGAATGGCTGTGGGGTCAGCGTCCGGATGGGGCCATCCCGTGATGGGGACCGTCCCCCGTCGGCGAGCACGGCTTCCTCCTCTTTCCTCCCCGGCAGGGACTGGGCAGAGACAGGCGATGAACCCGGTGGCATCACAGCATCCTGACTGTCCCCCTTCCTCCCCAAAGCCCCCCCCATCTCCCCGGGGACAAGACCCCTAGGGGACATGACCAGGTTTTGCAGATGCCACAACCGGTCCAGCAGTAAATGCAGGTGACAGCAGGCCACCAAACCTAAGGGTTTTCCCCCAAGACTTCAAAATTCACCCAAGACTTCAAAATTCACCCAAGACTTCAAAATTCACCCAAGACTTCAAAATTCACCCAAGACTTCAAAATTCACCCAAGACTTCAAAATTCACCCAAGACTTCACCCAAAATGGGTGAATTAGCCCTTGCCAGGACTGCCAAGTCCATCACACGCCTGGGTCCACACCTCGATTTGCTTCTTGGGGTTCTCAGGAGCCTTCCCATGGCTCCAGGTGATCCAGGGCCACTAGGACCATCGCCTGGGCAAGAAAGTCACCGACCCCAGACCTTCCTCCTCCTCCTCCTCACCTTGGCCCTGGAAGCAGAATCGGCATCATCCGGAGCAGCCTCGGCATCTTCCTCGGGGTCAGGTGCCAGGATGCAGCTGGGGTACCACCGGCGAGGGGGAAGGCATCCAGCTAGCCCAGGAGGAGGTGGTAGAAGCCACGGGGCAAGCGGGTGCTGCCGTAGCATCTCCCTGGCGTCGCAGAAGGGGCTGGAGGCAGAGAATGACACTGAGGGCGTTTGGGCTCACCCAAAAGCACACGGAGTCCCCCCAGGACTCACAGAAACCAGGGAGATCTTCTCAGACCACAAATATACACACACCCCCCCCAAAAAAAAAAAAAAAAAAAAAAAAATCACTTTCCAGAAGGGAAGGGTCCCGTGTCTTAAGGTCTGGCCCCAGTGGAGCGTTTAGAGCTCCAAAAAGCACGGGGGGGGGGGCAGGGCAGCAGTTGGGGGGTGTGGGGGGGTGGGGGATCAGCTGCCTGGGAGGTTCACAGCTGGAGAAGTGGGGGGGGACAAGGATCATAAGACATCCCCCCACCCCCCCCGTGGCATCCTCCAGGAGTGAGTCTGCTCCAGAAAACCCCAAACGCCTACAGCATCCCCTCATCCCACTCTGCTCACAGCCAGCCTTCCCCGGGGGCACTGCCAGAGGGCCCCCCCAACCCCTTGATGCCCAGATCCAGCCCCCCCCCCCCCCGTTAAGGATGAGCACTCACCTTTCCGGAGAAGCAGCGGTGGGATGCAGGAGGTTGGAGCCGGACTCCAAGGATGCTCTGCTGCTCCCCAGGGATGGGATTGGGGGGGCGGGGGGGGGAGAAGTGGCGGGGGGAGGAGGGGGTGTCTCAAAACCAACGGCTGGGAAGGAAAAAGCCAAGTCAAGGTAGGAAATGCCCCAGGAAAAGGGGGGGTGGGGGGGGATAACGGGGGTACCTGGTTGGAGACAGTCATGGCCCGGGCTTCAGGTGGCTCTCACCAGCATCTTCCCCCCCCGCGGTACCCGACGGCACGATGAGGGGCTCCATCAGCACCAAAACACCTCGGCAGAGCATCCCCCCTCTCCACCCCCCGTCTCCCAGCTCGGCCCCCCCCCCCCCCCCACCTGAGCTGGAAGAAGACCTCCTGGTCCAACGCTCCTGCAGGCTGGTGCCCACCACCCCAAGGAAGAGAGGGAGCATCCCCCCCCCCCGCCCCGTTTTCCCCGACCGGGACCCCCCCTCCCCACGCACCTGCAGCAGCAGCTCGGCAGGGGGCTCAGCAGGGAGGTCGGGGGGGGGAAGAACAAGCTTTAACCCCCCCCCGGAGGTAGCAGGACCCCCCGGAGCTGGCCCGGGAGGGGGTTCAGGGTGGTGGGGATCCAGGGAATTTGTTGGGGGGGGGGTCTGCAGCCACTTGAACTGGGCGGTGGGAGCGGGACCGGGCGGACAAAAGGGACGGACAAGCCATCGGAAGTGATGCGGCGGTGACGTGTCCTGCTGTGACGTCACGCCGGGTTGAGGAGAGTGACGTCACCGCGCACCAGCACATCGTCTCACAAAGAACCGCCTCTTTGGCAGTGAAAAGGCTTTATTTGGGGGGGGTGGGGGGGGTGAAGGGGGGGAAAGAGGTGTTGGGGGGGGTGTCGTCGGGCCGGGGACCGGCCCCGGGTGGATGTGACGTCATCCAGTGGGGTGTGATGCAATAGGTGATGCGCAGCTCCTCCGTCCAGGGGTGGGGGATTCGGGGGGGGGTGGTTGGGGGGGGGGGAGTCCCCAGCCCTACCTGCAGCGCCCCCCCCGCAGCGAGCGGCGGGTCAGGCGGGTGAGCAGCACCTTCACCCGGCCCCAGTGCGAGCGGCCGTCCTGCCGGGGGGGTGGAGAGGTGACAATCAACGAGGGGGGACCTGTGGGACACACACACACACACACCCCCCACCCCCACGACGTGGCCCCGCCACCCCCTCGGCCCCTACCTTGTCCGGTGTCGGGGGGCTCACCCCATTTTCGGAGGGGTCCAGCAGGCTGGGGGAGCTGGCTGAGTGCCCCCACATCCTCCGGCACGGCCCGGGGTCAGGTGCTGTGTGGGGAAAGGTGGGGGGGGAGACAAAGCCAGTGGGGGGGTCAAAGCTGGTGTTGGGGGGGGGGGGTCTGGCCACCATCCCCGCATCCCACCCCCCCCTCACCTGGTGCCTGACTGTCCGAGCAGGAGCGTGGCCGGAACCGTTCCCCCCTCCACGCGGCCGGAGGCTCCCGGGTGGGCTGTGGGTGAGGAGAGAGACAGGGTGTGAAGCTGAGAACACCCCCAGAATCCGCCCCCCCCACCCCTCCATTCTTGCACCCCACATCCTCCCGGTCCTCACCGTGGCGTCAGGGCGGGCGTGCCGGGCATCCATGGCCTGCTGCCGGAGGAGCCGGTTGTCCTGCTGCAGCCGCGCCAGGCGCTCCAGCATCTGGCAGACGTGCTCCAGGTACCGCAACCCCTGCCCCGGCACCGGCAGCATCGCCTACGGGCAAGCGGGGCGGGGGGGTCACGATCTAGTTTCCAAGGCCCCCCCTCCCCGAGTTTGTAGCCCCCTTTTTCCCGGCACCCACCGCTCCCTCGGGGTCCTCGGCGCTGGGTTCCTCCGGTTCCCGGTGGTCCCCCGCCAGCTCTGCCCGCAGTTCGGCCGCGCTGGCACTGCGGCGACCGAGCTGGCGCGGGCAACGTCCCGGCACCCGCTGCCTCCTGCTCCGCTGCGTTGCCTGCACCAGCTTCTTACTAGCCGAGCGGCTACGGGGCATCCGGGGGGGCTCGGTGCCCGGTTCGCCTCCCGGGGGGCTCTTCTCCGGTGGGAAGCCGTCGAGGGAGAAGCCGCTCTCGGATCCCAGCGGGGTGGAGGGGGAGTGCTCGTTGCTGGCCATTTCCACCCCGGAGTCCTCCGACTCGGATTTAAGGAGCCGCCCGCTCGCCGGGGGGCTGCGGGGGGAGAGGGGTGGCGGTGGGGGGGGTCCCCAGGTGCTCATCCCCCCCGGGGGCTGCCGGGGGCTCTCCTGCAGCCGGCGGTAGACGCTGGCGGAGGTTCGCACCACGCAGCTCTCCGCCGTCTCCCAGGGACCATCTGCGGGGGCGAGGGAGGCCGGGTGGTATCGGGTGGGGGGGTCCCCAGGGGGAGGCATGCCCAGGTGTGATCCCCCCCCAATCCCATCCGTCAGACCCATTCCCCGCCCCCCCCCAACAAAGCCACCCCGCAGCAGCTCCAGCCATGCCTGAGGTCGCTCTCCCTGTCACCATGCAGAGTTACAGCCCCCTCATTCCCAGGGACCCCCCCTTTCCTGGGGGGTCCCCACCGCCCTGCCCTGTGCCGGGGGGACGCTCGTACCATGACAGCGCGTTGTCACCACTCCCCAGAAACACGGCCCCGCACCCAGCCCCCGTCTCCCTCCTCCCTCCCCACACTGCTGGGCTGCCCCAGGGGGGGGACACGGACACCCACCATCCTCACCCCAACCTGGCCAGGGCTGTCACCCCGTTGTCACTGACCCAGGACACAGCCAGGCCGTGGGGTCCATCCTCCCCCCAACCATAGGATGGTTCCAGGGACAACCAGGTCCTTGGTGGGGGCGGGGGGGGACACATCACCGCTCGGGATGTCCCCGCCACCACCCTGCGGCTCAGGGTGGGATCGCCAGCGCGGTGATGGGGGGGGGGTGGTGGGGTGTCTCAGCCATTCTTGCACCCACCTCCCTTCCCGGCACCCACCTCCCTTCCCAGCCAAGCCACATCAAAGGGCTCGGGGAGGTGGGGAGCGAAGCTTTGGCATCCCCCCCTGCCCCCCCTCCCCGGTATTCAACTCGGGGCGCAGAACTGCCCACCCCCAGATCAACCCCCTGCTGGGGGGGGGGTTCAGGTCGTGTGTGTGTGTGTGTGTGTCCCCAACACTCACAGCAGCTGAACCTCCTCTTCCAGACGGCGCGGGAGCCACCCCACATCGCCGAGAGCCGGAGCCGACTGCCGGGCGCGCGTCCCGGCGCTCCCTTTTAAAGCCACCCCAGCCGGCGACGGGCCCTGTATCCAGAGGCACCTCATTACAGGACTGGTTCCCAACTGGTTTTCCTTTCAGGATTTGGGATGGGCGATACTGGCTGGGCCGGTGGTTAAGGGCTCCCTTCCCACCCCCAACCGGGAAGGCGAGAGGGTGATTTGGGCACCGGGAAGCTGCAAGGAGACAGCCCGCTGCTGGATAAATCCCACTGATTTTGGGAAACCCCGCTCAGGGCTCCGGTTTGGATGGAAGTCACCCTCGGGGTGTCCCCGGTGGTCCCAAATTCCGGGTCCGGAGCCACTCACCCCGCATCCCTCACCCTTTGTGGGCTCCCCAGTGGTCCCAAATTCCAGGTCCAGAGCCACTCACCCCGCATCCCGTATCCCTGGTGGGCTGGAGGCCGGTGCCTGCACGGCACGGAGGCCGGTACCGGGAGGTCACGGTGGCCCGGGGGGGACAATCCCGCCGTTCAGTGGCCGCATGAATCCCAGCAATGCCGTGGGGTGGCCCCGACGCCCCGGCACGGCCGGTTGCCAGCAGCCCCGCTCCCACGCGCCGAATTTCCATGGGCTGCGAGGGACGGACCCACACACCGGGGGGGCTGCTTTCCCCCCAGCCACAGCTTGCCCCACTGCCACGGGGCTTGGAACCTCAGCAGAGTGGGGGGCACGGGGGGGGGGGTACCCCATCACCCTGAGGCTCAAACTGCCCCCCCCCGTGGGAGATGCCACCGTGCTGGGGGTCCCACTGAGTCCTCAACTCCAGCTCAGCCCCCCCCGGTATCCCCTGGGGTTTGCTGCTGGAGGGTTCCTACCACAGCCTGAGCTGGGGGGGGCCCACGTAGTGGGGGGCTGTGGGTTTCTGGGACCCCCACGGGCTTGACCCCAGTGCAGGCACAGCCCCATCAGCCCAAGCACCAGGAGGCAAAAACTGGTTTGAATTCCCACCAAAGCTGGCACTCTGGGCCCCTTCCAGCGGGGGGGGCACAAACTGGGGGTCCAGAGACCCCCTTCAGCACAGATACCACACATTGGGAAGTCCCATCTCCAGCACAGACAGCACTAACTGGGGGGTTCCAGGGACCCCCAGGTCCCCCCCTCCAGCACAGACAGCACTAACTGGGGGGCTCCAGGGACCCCCAGGTCCCCCCCTCCAGCACAGACAGCACTAACTGGGGGGTTCCAGGGGCCCCCAGGTCCCCCCCTCCAGCACAAGGAGCACTAATTAGGAGGTCCCAGGGACCCCCCGGACCTCCCTTCAGCACAGACACCCCAAACCAGGGATCCCTGAGGATCCCCTCCAGCATGAACTTCGCAGGCTGGGGACCCCCCCCCAGTTCAGCCCAGACCCCAGGGACCCCCCAGTTGCCTGGGGGTGCCCCATTGCCCCTGGGGGGCTCCGACTCACCGCGGCCGCGGAGCGGCTCCAGGCTGAAGGCTCCGCGGCGGCGCAGCATCCCCGGGCGGAGGGGGGGACAGAAGACCGGGTCGGGGGGGGACAGAAGACCGGGGTGGGCTCACGGGGGGCCGGGCAGGAGGCAGCGGGAGGGCGGAGGGGGTGGCCCCGGAGCTCCTCCGCTGCTTTATGGGGCAGGGCTATGGGGCGGGGTGGGGCAGGGGGAGCCGCCCCCTGCCCGGGCAGCACCTTTGCTACCAAGGTGGGGGGGGGGGGGGGGCTCACGCCCTCCGACCCCCCCGAGGCAGAAGCGTTTATTCCTCTTTTTTCCCTAGCTGCCGGGCTGGTGGCGAGGGCAGGACCCTCTCCATCCCTCCCTCCCTGGGGATGCTTAATTAAAGCCCTAATAGCATTGAGGGCTGCAGGAATGAGCGCTGCCTCCCCCCCCACACCTTCCCCCCCCGCCTGCATGGGACCCGGCAGGGACACACACACCCCCCCCCGGCCGGTGAGACCCGCAAAGGGTACGGGGCTGATCCCTTCCAGGGGGGCTGTGGGATGTGGTGCCTCAATGGCCGAGTTCAGGGGTGCACGGGGGGGGGGGGGGCTGCAGTGCACCCCAAGCACATATCAGGCGGTGGGGACAGGGGACAGGGGAGTCACCCTGCCCAGAGCAGGACAGCGAGGGGAGCGGGGCTGGTGGTGTCCCCTCTGCCTGGGGAACGTGGGAAGGGGCTGGTTCTCCCCCAGGCTCGGTGGGAGCAGGGATGCTGGCTGTCCCCGCCGCCCAGGGGACACGGGAAGGGGCCGGTGAGACCCCCAGACTTGAGAGGAGCAGGGATGCTGGCTGTCCCCGTGGCCTGGGGGATACAGGAAGGGGCTGCTTCTCCCCCAGAATTGAGGGGAGCAGGGCTGGTTCTTCCCCAGACTCGAGGGGAGCAGGGCTGCTGGTGTCCCCTCTGCCTGGGGGACACGGGAAGGGGCTGGTTCGCCCCCAGAATCGAGGGGAGCAGGGCTGGTTCTTCCCCAGACTCGAGGGGAGCAGGGCTGCTGGTGTCCCCTCTGCCTGGGGGACACTGGAAGGGGCTGGTTCTCCCCCAGGCTCAGTGGGAGTGGTGCTGCTGGCTGTCCCCACTGCCTGGGGGACACAGGAAGGGGCTGGTGAGACCCCCAGACTTGAGGGGAGCAAGGCTGCTGGTGTCCCCTCTGCCTGGGGGACACGGGAAGGGGCTGGTTCTCCCCCGGAATCGAGGGGAGTGGGGCTGCTGGTGTCCCCTCTGCCTGGGGGACATGGGAAGGGGCTGGCTCTCCCCCAGGCTGGGGGGGGATGGAACATGGGAAGGGGCTGGTTCTCCCCCAGAATCGAGGGGAGCGGGGCTGCTGGCTGTCCCCACTGCCTGGGGGACACGGGAAGGGGCTGGTTCTCCCCCCGCCCCCGGCTCAGGGAGCTGCCGAGAAGGGTGAATCCCAGATAAGAGCAAAGCCCATCTCCGTGCAAACAGGCAGGGAGGGTGGGGAGCAGCGATAAGAGCTCACCTGGGCCTCCCCAGGACAAAGGCCTCAGCCAACAGCCCGCAATAAAGCCCTGACACCTCCCAGGGCCACCCGGAGCAGGGAGGGGACAGTCCGGCCCCGTGGAGAGCCCTGACCTTCCCGGGAGCAGGGGGGGCACCGAGCTCTGAGCATCACCGGACCCCCTGCATGGGGCTCCAGCATCTTTGCCCCGTGCCACGGAGCCTGTGCCAAGTCCTGGACCCCCCCCCGCTTCCCGGGGTGTGGGGGGCTTGTTGCCAACTCCCCATCGCTGCTATGGGCGCAGGCAGGAGGGGTCTGGGGTCCCTGACTGCACCCTGGGTACTGGGGGGACCCTGGGTGGGCATAGGTTGCCTGCCCCCACCCTCGGCACAGACCAGACACGGGAGTGGAGCAAATATATATTATATTTATATAGAGATCTGGTTTAATATCTCGGAGAAGCCCTTTGCAGTCAGTGTACAAAGCACTGCCAGCCCCCCCCCGCCTCTGGTACCTAAGTGCTCAAGCTGTATGTGTGTGTCATGTCCCGTCCCCCCCCAGCCCCGCCATGTCCCTGCTGTGTCCCCGGGCACGTGCAGCTGCTGCAGCCCAGGCTGAGACCCAACCCAGCTCATCACACACACTGACACAGCCAGGGCAAAGGCGGGCAGCAGCACCGCATCCCCCCCCCTCCCTGCCCTCCCCCGGCCATCCACAACCCGCCGGTGCCCCCAACACCTCCCCTCACCGCAGACCCCCCCACCCTACCAAAGCAGTGGGGCTGGTGGGGCATCCTGGGGCAGGGGGGCGGCGGGGGGCACAGGATGCGTGCTGCTCCCCAGGACACGGCTTGGGGGGGGGGGGGGAAGTGGGGGGGCAGGATACAGGCGGCGAGCTCCCCATCGCACCGTGCCGCTGCTTGGGGGTTCAGGAGTGGGGGGAAACGGTGGTGGGGGTGGTGGCCACCCCCGGCCCCCCCTGGTAGCGCAGGCGGGCGTGTTTCTCGCAGTAGAGCTCGTCGCCCACCCAGAAGTGGCCCCGCATCTTCAGGTTGAGGCCGCAGTCGGCGCAGGCGTAGCAGGAGGGGTGCCGGTACCGGCCCTCCTGGATCCGCACCGCCTGCGTCCTGCGGGGAGAAGGGGGGGGGGAAACGGGGAAGGGGGGGAGGAGGTCATCAGCAGGAGGGATGGAAAGGATAGATCCTGCCCAGGGATGACCCCCCCCCCCCACACACACACACCCCCAGCCCCACTCACGCGATGGTGCTGCCGCATTTCTCGCAGACGTGAAGCTTCTGGACGCCGGCCACGGGCTTGTGGGTGCTGGGCGAGAGCCGGCTGGGAAAAGGGGCTGCGGGGCCAGCTGTGGGGAGACGAGGCCATCAGAATCCCACCACCCACCCTGTCCGGAACCACCAGGCCCCCACACCCCCCTACTCACCTCCACCTTCGTCCTCCAGAGCCTCCTGCAGCAGGCGGAAGGTGCTGGATTGCCGCGGGGCCACCCGCAGCTCCCGGTTCTCCTGCAGCATCTTGTAGACCTCGGAATCCTCTTCCAAGCGCCTCATGGCCGGCTCCAAGCCCAGGCTGCGGGACGGCACCCCAAAGAAGGAGGAGAGGGGGGAGGGAAATGGGGAGAGGGGTAAGAGGTGTGGGGGGGTCCCGGCACCCGGACACTTGGGTCCGCCGGGCTGCACCCCGCTGCCTGCTCCCTCCACCCTGGGGAGCTGCCCCAGCCTGCCCGTTCCTCCCACATCCCTACTTTAACTCTTTGCAGGGGTTCCCTCGGCGAGGCAGCACCCAAACTGCACCCCTGGGTGCGGAGCTGCCACGCCGGGAAGGGTGCATGGGGCTGGGGGGGGGGGTCCCCCCACCCCTGTGTCCCCCACCCCTGTGTCCCCCCCCTCCTCCCATGGCCCCGAGCCTGCTCCGTACCTGTTGGAGAGGCTGGGAGAGGGAGAAGAGCGGCGGCGCTCTCTGCACGTCTGCCAGGGGTTTGGGGGGGTCCCCAACCCTGGCGAGGGTGGGCGAGGGGGTGGCAGCAGGATGGACCCCGGGGAGCTGTTCTGGCGGCTCAGGCTTCCTTGCTCCTGGCATGGGGAGAGAGATTCTGGGTGCCCTGGGGAGGGGCTGGCAGGGGGGTGCAGCAGCGGCCCCCCAGCATGTCCCAAGCCTGGGAGTGAGGGTGCCATCTCCGGGGCAAAGCAGACCCCCCCCCCCCCCCCCCTTCTCCTACTGGGAGGGACCCCTGGACCTGTCCGGGGGCTTTTTCCAAGCCCTGGTCCCCAGAAGGACGGGAGCTCCCCGGGAGGGATGCTCTGGGGCTGCTTCTCCTCCCCTCCCAGGCTGGGACCAGAGGGATTCTAGGGTGGGGGGGCCCAGGCCCAGCACCCCCACTGCTCCCCACGCCTGCGCCCATCCCCTTCCTCACCATCTGCTCCTGCTTAGCGGCCCCGGAGAGGCAGGAAAGGCAAAACCCCAGCTAAGTGGAAGCCGATGTTCCCGGGAGCAGCCGCCACGCAGATGGAAACCCCGGCAGGAGCCCGGGGACAAGGGACAAGGGACCGGGAACCCCTTCCCGGACCCCGTGGAGAGGGAGAGGGGCAGTGCTGGGGCTCTGCGGGGTCACAAGCGGGCGAGGGACGAGCTAAAATTAAGCCCGGGTGGAGCCGGGTGCCGTGGCCTCGTCCCCACCAGCGCCAACCCGCCCTGGGATGTGACAAAAAGCATGGTCCAAGGACAGCCTGTCCCCTCAACGCCCCTTTGGGGAAGGGGGGTTTTGGGGCAGGGGGCATCCCGCACAGCCCCAGCCCCACGGCCGGGGTGGGGAGGGTGGGGGGCTGTGGGGCATGGAGGGACCCTTTGGGGCTGGCACCAAAGCAAATAAGGAGCTGGGGGAGGGAAAGAGGGAGCCAGCGGCCGGAGGAGCCAAGGGGCGGCCGGGGCCGCGGCCAAAGGCAGCCGGGAAGGGCGGCGTTCGGGGCCACCACGCTTCCCGATTTGGGCTTGAAAAACAAGGGAATAAAGCAAGCGGGGAGGGAGGAGAAGAGGGAGACGCCAACCCCGGAGCCAGCGGCTGCCCCCGCGGGGCTCAGCAGCCGCCCAAAAACCGCGGCGGGGAGGGATGGGGCGGCCGCGGGCATCCCGGGACCGGTCTGGGCAGCATCCCGGCCCCCCCCACCCCACCCCGGGGCATCCCAGCCCCGCTCCCCGGGCATCCCAGCGCTGCCGGGGGTGCACCAGGCTGTGGGTCCCTGCCCTGCCAACGCCCCAGTCCCCCGGGCTTGCGGGAGCAGGGACGGGCCTCCCCAAACTGGTTTGGCCTCCCCAAGCTGGCGCCGTTGCCAAAAGGTGCCGGGTAGGAGCCAGGAAAACATCCCCGGACAGGTGTGCTGGTGGCCACAGGGCCCAGGGGGCTGCCAGCGCGGTGGGGAGGTGGCCAGTGGCATCAGTGGCATGGCAGACACGGTCCCTGAGGCAGTGGGGCTGGGAGATAAGGTGGCAACGGGGCTGCAAAGGGGGATGCTATGGGGCTGGAAGAGGTGATGGTTTGGGGTTGCAAAGGGTAAAGATGTGGGGCTGCAAAGGGGGATGCTATGGGGCTGCAAAGGGGGATGCTGTGGGTCTGGAAAAGGTGATGGTTTGGGGTTGCAAAGGGTGAAGAAGTGGGGCTGCAAAGGGGGATGCTATGGGGCTGGAAGAGGTGATGATTTGGGGTTGCAAAGGGTGAAGAAGTGGGGCTGCAAAGGGGGATGCTATGGGGCTGGAAGAGGTGATGGTTTGGGATTGCAAAGGGTGAAGATGTGGGGCTGCAAAGGGGGATGCTATGGGGCTGGAAGAGGTGATGGTTTGGGGTTGCAAAGGGTGAAGATGTGGGGCTGCAAAGGGGGATGCTATGGGGCTGGAAGAGGTGATGGTTCGGGGTTGCAAAGGGTAAAGATGTGGGGCTGCAAAGGGCGATGGTTTGGGGGTGCAAAGGGTAAAGGTGTGGGGCTGCAAAGGGCAATGCTGTGGGGCTGCAAAGGATGTTGGTGTGGGGGTGCAAAGGGTAAAGGTGTGGGCCCGTGAAGGGCGATGGTTGGGGGGTGCAAAGGGCAAAGGTGTGGGGCTGCAAAGGGTGATGGTCTGGGGCTGCGAAGGGCGATGCTATGGGGCTGCAACCGGTGATGATTTGGGGGTGCAAAGGGCAATATCTACGGCTGTAAATGGTGAGGATTTTGGGGGGTGCAAAAGGCGATGTTATGGGGCTAAGAAAGGGGATGGTGTGGGGCTGCAAAGGGGGATGGTGTGGGGCTGCAAAGGGTGAGGGTGCACTGGTGCCCCCCCAGCGTCTCTGCCTGTCCCCACTCACC
Organism: Numenius arquata; assembly: GCF_964106895.1. Taxonomy (NCBI): domain Eukaryota; kingdom Metazoa; phylum Chordata; class Aves; order Charadriiformes; family Scolopacidae; genus Numenius; species Numenius arquata. Next base: position 2,387,844 of record NC_133601.1, on the reverse strand, counting down.
CCCCCCCCCAGCTCCCCACTCACCTGGTGGAGGCTGGGATGTGCAAAATCCTCCCCTGGGGGCTGCGAGCTGGGGAGAGAGGACGGAGCCATCAGGCGGGTCCCTGGCCCTGCCTGGACCCCTGCCCACCCCCCCCCCCCCCCCAGCCCCACATGTGGCCGGGTCCAGCCTTACCTGCTGCTGCCGGGTGGGGGGCTGAGGGATGCGGGGCTGGGGTAGGAGAGTCTGGGGGCTCCCTGGGTCTCCTCCTGCATCCGCAGCGTGTCCTGGGATGGGGAAGGGAGATGAAATCAGCCGGAATCAGCCCTGGTTGGGGGGGTCTGGGGTGGGGGGGGTGCTGCCTGGGGCTCACCTGGAAGTGTGTGGCCAGCCTCTCCGGTGAGGTGTCCCCGTTGGTGTGGCTCTGAGGTGGCACCGGGGACCTGGGGGACCAAGGGAGAGCCGGGGGGTCCTGCATCTGCCCCAGGAGCACACAGCCCCTGTGGCGTGGCGTGGCATGGCCATTCCCCTGCGGCCCCCCACCCCGGGGGAAAGGTGCAGCAGCCCCAGGCCCCCAACTGGGACCAGTCGGCCAGGTAACGGCTGCCAGGGCTGCCTGCCCTCGTTAGCACCTGACTCTTTAATTACAGAGCCGGGACGGGCTCCCGTGGGGATGGCACAGCCCCAAGAGTAGCCGGAGGGGAAAAACAACCCCCTGCACCCTTGGTTGGGGGCTCCAGCCCATGCGGGGACCTCGTTTCCCTGGGGCTGGGGACCCAGGTGTCTGGGTTGCCGTGTCCCCCCTCCCACCCCCTGTCACAGCACCCACCTCTCCACCTGCAGCTGGAGCTGCCCGAGGCTCTGCTTGATCTTATTCTGCGCCTCCACGTTGAGCATCTCGGCCGCGCTCTCCCCATTGATGGCAACGATGATGTCCCCCGTCCGGAGGTCGCCCGCGGCCGCCTTCCCGCGCTCCGTCACCTCCACGGAGAAGGGGACATGGGGACAGCCCTGGTGTCATCTCGGAGTTGCTGAGCCCCCCACCAGCCATCCCTCGGCCCCACACACGCCAGAGGGAAGCAGCATCCCCCTCCACAGCCCTCGTGCATCCATCCCGGCACGTGGTTGGATGTGGCCAGCTCTTTGGTGGTCCCCAGATGCCACCCTACTGATATGCTCCCACCCACTGGTGTCCCCATGGCCCTGCCAAAACAGTGCCAGCCTCTCCACCCGGGTAGCCACTCGTGAGAAGGGGACCAAGGCCACGTCAACAACAGCCGGGAAGTCGGCACAGCCCTGCCCAGCCCAGGGGTGTCACGAGTCCCCGCGCCGCCGTCACCCGCCGTGGGGCCATTCCCACGGAGCAGGATCCCTCAGGGACAGTAAACAGGATCCACTCCCTGGAGCACCCCGTCCCGGCGCCCGCCCCGGCGTCCCGGCAGCCCTTCCCCGGGGCCAAGGGGGCAAGTGGGGGGGCTCCTACCTTGGACACGGTGATGGGTTTCCTAAAGTCCCTTCCTCCGGTGATGCGGAAGCCCCAAGGGGCAGGGCCGGCCAAGGTCACCGTCACCGACATGGCAGCGGGCGGCTCTGGGCGGGCAGGGAGCATCAGGAAAACCCGGGGTGCCAGGGGGACGAGGCAGAGGGGACCCCCCCCTCCTCCTGCAACCACCCGCCACAGGCCTCCCCCTGTCCCCGCTACACCCCAAGCGTCCCTGACACGATGGAAACCGGCAGCGCCTTCCTTCCGGGGAGGGGACCCACATCCCCACACTGTCACCGGGTGCCAGCAGCCACCACCGCTTCCTCTTGCCTCCCCTGTCCCCCCAAGGCTGGTGGCTTCCTCCCCAGCTGAGCCCCCCCCTGGGGACAGGGGGGTCCTGGGCACCCGCTGCCAGTTGTGGGGACAGTGGGATGGGGCAGGCGAGGTCACTCTGCTGTCCCCAGGGCCTTGTGCAAGGCGAGGGAATCGGTGCCACCTTGGCAGCCAGTCCGGTGGCTCGTGGCCGGGCTCGGCAGGGCCAAGCCAGCGGGGTTTGGAGGGGAGGATGTGGCTGCGAGGGCGGCCAGCGGCCGGCGAGGGACGGATCCTGCTCCTCACGGGGGTCCTGACACCCAGCAGGGCTGCGAGAACCACCACCCCACCCCCCACCCCCCCGCATCCTTCACCCCACGGCAAAAGGATGCTGAGGGTCCCCCGGGGTCCCCATGGCATCCCAGTAACAACCGACTTCGATGGGATCCGTGGGAACGGGCGGTCCCCTTCCCTAAATGTCATCCCTGCTCCCTGCTTGGCTTGTCCCCCACCAGCCCCGTCCTGTCCCACCCCTCCGGCACAGCCCCAGGGACTGGGCACCCCGTCCGCAACCGCCAGGGAAAGCATTTTAAAAATCCCAAGCGCACAAAGAGGGGCTTGAGAGGCTGCCCGGAAGAATTTCCTGGGCTGGGCTTCGCCGCGCTGGGAGGAAACCCCAGACCCCCTCCCCACACCCAGCCCCGCTCAGCATCCCCGGGCAGGGAGGTCTGCTGCCCCCGGGACCCCGACACCCACCTGGGCACGACCCCCGGGCCCCCCAAAACTCCTGCACCCCTCCTCCAGCCCCTGCACCCCCTCCTCAGTCCCCTGGACCCCACCACTGTCCTCTGTGTCCCTCCTCCAGCCCCTGCAGCCCTCTGCCGTCCCCTGCGCCCCTTCTCAGTCCCCTGCAACTGTCCTCTGTCCCCTGCACCCCACCTCTGTCCCCTGCACCCCTTCCCTGTCACCCTGTCTTCCCTGTCACCCTGTCTTCCCTGTCCCTGTCTGCTCCTCCGTCTCCTGCACCCCTTTTCTGCCTGCTGCACCCCTCCTCTGTCCCCTGTACCCCTCTTCTGATCCCTTGGACCCCACCACTGTCCCCTGCACCCCCTCCTCTGTCCCCTGCACCCCCTCTCTGTCTGCTACACCCCTTCCCCATCCCCTGCACCCCTTCTCCTGTCCCCTGCACCCCCTCCTCTGTCCCCTGCACCCCCTCTCTGTCTGCTACACCCCTTCCCCATCCCCTGCACCCCTCCTCCTGTCCCCTGCACCCCACCTCCGTCCCCTGCTGGCTCCGGGCTCCGCACCCCGCCGTACAGCGATGCTTTTGTGGCCGCGGCGGCTGGCGGTGCCGCCTGGCACCCTGCGAGGCGTGACGGCGGGTGACAGGCGATGCCAGGAGTCACCGGGGACACGGCGACATGGGGACACACCTGCGGGACCGCCTGTCCGCACCCCACTCCCACTCCCCTGCCCGGGGGAGCGGCACCCCGGGCACCCCGGGGCCCCCGAGAACCGCATCCCCGAGAGACGGCCGCCCCCCGACAGCCTGCAGCATCCCGGGGTGAGCGACCCCCCGCGTCCCCGGCCCCCCCCCCCCCCCCAAACCCTGCTCCATCGCCCCCGCAGCCCCCCGGGCTCACTCACCGGCGGGCGGCCGAGCCGGGCGGCCCCCGTGGGGCGGCGGGAGGCGAGCGCGGCCCCGGCGGCAGCACCGCCCCCTCGGAAGGGGCCGGCGGAGCCCAACGGGGCCGGGCCCGGGCCGGGCGGCAGCTCGGCAGCGCCGTCTGCGGGCACGGCCTCCCCGACGGGGCGCACGGCCCCCATCGGCCCGGTGGGGCGGGAGGGGCACGGGCACAGGGCCCGGGAGATGCCGTGGGAGGTGGCCCCCTGGGCTGCAGGGGGGGGCCCCCGCGGAGCGTCGCTGCCCCTCGGGGTCTCGCTGCCCCTCGGGGTGTCGCTGCCCCACGCTGCGTCGCCTCCCCGTGCACCATCGCACCCCGCGCAGCATCAGCCCCGTGCGCCGTCGTAGCCCCCCATGCAGCCCCGCATGCACCGCTGCAACCCCCCCCCGCCATGGGCACCGCTGCAGCCCCACATGCCCCCTTGCAACCTCACATGCACCGCTGCAACCCCACGACCACCGTTGCAGCCCCACATGTACCACTGCAATGCCACAAGCACCGTTGCAGCCCCACATGCTCTCCTGCAGCCCCCCCTGCACCATTGCAGCCCCCCATGGGCATCATTGCAGCCCCACATGCTCCCCTGCAGCCCCACATGCACCATCGCAACCCCTCAAGCGCACTGTTGCAGGCCCCCCCATGGGCACCGTTGCAGCCCCACAAGCACCGTTGCAGCCCCCCATGGGCATCATTACAGCCCCACATGCTCCCCTGCAGCCCCACATGCCCCCTTGCCGCCCCACGTGTCCCCTTGCGGCACCCCCCCTACACCGTTGCAGCCCCACGCAGCGCTGTAACCCTCTGCAGCACCACAGCCCCAGAGTGTCACCCCACACAGTGACCCTACAGGGACCACCACAGCCTTCCCCCCCCCCCCCCCCCCCAGCCCCACATCTCCCCATGGGCATCATCCCACTGGCCCCCTCCCATCCCGGCACCACCAGGCTCGGGCTGAGCTGAGCTTTAATGATGGACGAGAAGCAAACGCGACTCCCGGGAGCGTGGCACAGCCCCGGACTGGCATCTCAGGTCACAGCCGTCACCGGCCAGGTCCCCCCCGCCCCGGCACCAGCCAGAGAGGGAGGGGGGGCTACAGCCACCGGGATCAGATTAAGGCACTGGAATGGGGACACCCCCCCCTTGCACCGAGGGGGGGATTGATCCCTGTTAGAGGCAGCCCCATAGGGGCGGGAGGGAGCTGGAGGCACTTCGTCCCCTTGGGGGGGACACGGAGGGGACGCTGCAGGGACACAGGGTGGCCAAGGCAGGACAGTGGGAGACCTCCAGCCCCACACCACCCGCCGGGCTCCTCTTCATGCCGTGGGTCACACCGGCGCCACGTAATTTCCGGGGAAAGTGCCGAATTTCTGCGTCCTCCTGGACACACCTGGAAGGTGGGGGAGGTGGGGGGGAGAAAAGGGCAAAGAGAGGCAGTGAGGGGCTGCGGTGGCATCTTGGCTGTCCCCGTCCCCATCCCGATGGCCACGCACCCACGAACCAGCCGTCGTCACACTGCTGCATGACGTCCACCCGGTCCCCCTCCAGCAGCTCCAGCTCGTCGGCGTTTTGGGGCCGATACTGGTACAACGCCCGGTACCTGCCGAGACACAGCGTGGCCAGAGCTCGCCACCCGTGTGTGTGTCCCCCCCTCCGTGGGGACACTGGGTGCCACCGTGTCACTCCCGGCCCTACTTACGGGGTCCACTGGATTTCGGAGCCATTGTAGGACGGGGCGGGCTCAGGATGGGGGGTGGTGGTGGGTGCCCCTGGGGCTGGGCGCTGCAGGGGGGAGAGGGTGGGTGCAGGGTTATGGGGCAGCACCCACATCCCCAGTGGGGATGGATGGTCCGGGGGGGGGTCTCTCACCTGCTCGGGGGTCCAGGCTGGGCACCAGGGCTCCTGGGGATGGGTGGCCACAGGGTGCGGGGGGCCGGTGGGGGCCGGTGAGGCGCTCGGGGCACCGGCACGGGGCAGTTTTGGGGAGGGGGGGAAGGTGAAGCCAAGGTGGCGGGGTGAGGACGGGCACCCCCCGGCCTCGCCAGGACCCCGCTCCGCTGGCCGGGGGGAGCCGGTGGAAACAGCGGGACCCCGAGGACCGGGCGAGTGCTGCAGGGATGGGGAGCCGGTGGAGGGCCGGGGGCTGGCGGAGGCGGGCGAGGGTGGGAAGTCCTCGGGGGTGGCTTTCACCCGCGGCTCCTTCAGCACTTGCACGTAGGTGGCGGGGAAGATGCCCTGACGGCTGGTGCCGGAGATGCGCCCCTCGTACCAGTTCTCATCCACCCGCCGCACCAGGCAGACCCGCTCGCCCTGGCCACGGGGACGAGAGGAGGGGGTCAGCGTGGCACGACGTGGCACGACGTGGCACGACACGGCACGACGTGGCACGGCACGGTGGTACCTTGCGGAAGGAGAGCTCGACGGGCAGCTCCCCTCGGAAGTTGTAGAGCCCCAGGGCTTCTCCATACTCCAGCACTTGGATGGTGGGCGCCTTGATGGGCTTGGGCACCTCCGTGGGGGGCAGGATCTAGGGTGGGGTGTGTGTGACATGGGTGACAGTCAGTCCTGGGGGGGGGGTCGCCAAGCCCGGCCACCCCCTTCTCCATCTCCCTGCGCTCACCTCCACGTAGTTGGAGGGGAAGATGCCCACGCGGCCGTGGTGCTCGCCCTCCAGCCAGTTCCTGTCCACCTCCTTGTGGATGTAGACGATGTCCCCCTTCTGCAGCGTCAGCTCCCTGCGGGACAGGGACACCGCTCGCCCCGCTCCTGGGGGACATCGACCCATCCCCAGCCCGGCCGGAGTGGCCACCCCGTATCCCGGGGCTCCTCTGGTCCCCATCCACCCCCCAAGGGACCATGGGGGGACCCCCAGCAGCGCCATCACTTACTTGGGTGACTCGGCTTGGAAGTCAAATTTGAGGCGAGCAGCTTTCATCTGGGGGGGGGAGAGGAGCAGTTATGGGGGGGGGGACACCCTCCATCCCGGCCATCCCCGGTCCCATATGGGACGGGACCACCCCAGCCTCACCTTCTTCTCCTCCCTCCTGATGGCCTCCGTGGGGTCCCCCATGTCCGACAGGCTGGGGAGGGTCCCTGGCCGGAGGGTGTCTGCAAAGAGTAGGGGGGGGTGTCACTGGGGGGGGGGGGGACTGGGGTGCACGGGGTGCCCCACGGCACGGCTCGGGGTTGGGGGGCTGCTCACCTCTGCCGGGGGCTGCACGGCTCCGGTCACTGGCCAGCCCCAGGCCACCCCGCTCCATGCTGGGGCTGGCAGGCAGGCGGTGGGTGCTGGGGGGGCTCTGCAGCCGGCAGGGTGATAGGGGGCTCTTGCGGGGTGACAGGGGACTCCTGGGGGGGTGACAGCGGCTCAGGGCAGGGGCTGAGCCCCACATCCAGCCCCACTGCCACTCGACCCCCTGCCCTCACCATGACCAGGACCCCGGGTCCCCTGGCTCCAAACCCCCCAGGCCACTGGGACGATGGGGTCCCCCAGCTGCAGAGCCCCCCGGACCCTGAGTACCCTGGAACCAGGACGCTGGGGTCCCGCAGCTACAGAGCTGCCAGGACACTGGGATGCCAGGGTCCCCAGCTGCAGAGCCCCTCCAGGACCCTGGGTCCCCCGGGACTGGGACAGTGGGGTCCCACAGCTGCAGTGCCCCCTGAACCCTGGGTCCCCTGGGACCAGGACGCTGGGGTCCCATGGCTCCAGAGCTGCCAGGACACTGGGATGTCGGGGTCCCCAGCTGCAGAGCCCCCCCCAGGACCTTGAGTCCCCTGGGACTGGGACAGTGGGGTCCCTCAGCTGCAGAGCCCCCCCGGACCCTGAGTCCCCTGGGACCAGGACGCTGGGGTCCCCCGCCTGCAGAGCCCCCCAGGACACTGGGACATTGGGGTCCCCTGGCTGCAAAGCCCCCCCCAGGACCCTGGGTCCCCCGGGACCGGGACACTGGGGTTCCCCGGCTCCAGACCCCCCCCCCCACCCTTGGGGACTCGTCCCGGTGGCAGCCAAGCGGGACGAGTCCAAAGTTTGCCTGCGATGCCGGTGGCACGTCCCTGTTGCCGCGGAGCAGGAAGCAGGGAGAAGGCGAGCGCTGGGGAGGGCCGCTTGGCTAATGGATAACCCCGCTCCTGGGGGGTGCTTAAAGAGCCCCAACACCCTCCCCCAACCCCCCCCCCCCCCCCCCCCCCCAGCCCTTAGATGAGGAGTTCGGGAAGTGGGGGAGCCCCTGTGCTCACCCCTGGATGGGGGGGGGGGGTTTAGAGTAGGTCCTACAAGAAGCAGGGCACTTGTTTGTTTATTTTCCGGCAGGGGATGGCGGGGGGGGGGGGGAGAGGAGGGAGAGGGGGGGATGCCATGGGGTACGGGTGTCCCCTCCCTGTATAAGTGACAGCAGGGACACTGTGGGAATCTGAAGGGGACCCTTTCCCCCTCCCTCGCCCCCCCCCCCCCGCCCGTCCAGTCCGTGCGGGGACGCCGTGTCCCGGACCCGGGACACGGCGTCCCCGCACGGACTGGACGGGCGGGGGGGGGGGGGGGGGGGCGGAGAGGGGGGGAAAGGGTCAGCCCCGGTTTGTCACCGTCCCACCCACCGGGCAGCCATCCCGGCGCCGGGTCCCCCACCCGTGGCGGGGTGTGGTGGGGAAAAAGCATCCAGAAGCGCCTTTTTTGGGGGGAGTGTGTATGCGTGTGTGTGCGCTCCGGGGGGGGGGGGTCCACGGTTTTCTCCAACCCCCCCACCGCCAGAACCTGGGGGGGACACTGGAGGGACGATCCCTCCCGTGGCGTGGGAAAGTCCTGCCGCTGTGTTCCCCCACTCCCCCCACAACACCCACCCCAGCCCCCCATTCCCAACACGAAGAGGGTGCGGAGAAGTGGGATTTGGGGGTGCGGGGGGAGCAGCTGGTTTTACTCACGGAGCCGCCGGGGAGGCCGGAGAAGAGGAGGGAGAGGTGGGAGCAGCCGCCGAGTTCTGCCGGAGAGGAGAAGGGAAAAGGGGGTGGGAGAGAAAAATTAATCATCCGAGAGGCTGAGTCTCCTCCGCGGGAAGCCAAGGAGTCCAGGACGGAGCCAATAACCGCCGGATGGACGGACGGACGGACGGATGGGGCGGCGAGACAGGGTCCTAGCGTCCCACGGCCACGGCCACGGCCACCCCCTGTGGCCACATGCCACCGGGCCAGCTCTACGCGCCTCCAAGCCCTGCCAGCATCCAGATGTGGAGGCATCCTGCCCTGTACTGCATCCAGACGTGGACGCATCCTGCCACGCACGCGTTCGAGCCTTGCACGGCTGGATGTACACGCCGCCGGCCCCACGTGTCCCTTGGGTGCCCCCCAACCCGTGGCCAGGTCCCCCCCTACCTGGCGGGGACCCCGGCGCGTCTCCATGGCCCTCATGTCCTTGTCCAGCTCCTCGCTGAGCTGCTCCAGCTCCTGCTCCAGCAGCACCTACATGGGCAGGACGGGGGCTACAGCGGGCGAAGGTGGCATCGCCATCATCCTTCATCCTGGCGGAAGGGCCACCAGGACCCCCAACTGCCCTCCCTGGCCCCCCCTTTGGCAGATTACCTCGATGGGCTGAGCCCGTGATGGTGGCACCGCTTTTGAGGGCTGGAAAGGGTAAGGGGATGGTTTAGGCGCTTGACCACCAGCATCCCTCTGTGCTGGGGTGGGGGGGGGGTGCCGAGAGTGGGGGGGGGGGGCAGGGGTGCTGGGGGGGGGGGGTGCCTACCTGCTGCTGCTGCTCCTCCAGCACCGAGGATTTCCCCGGCTCGTAGTCAAAAATGCTGCCAGGCTCTGCGGTGGCACTGGTGTCACCCCAGCTGGACCTGTGGGGAGCCAGGAGGAGCTCAGCGCCAGCAGCCCCCCCCCCCCCCCAGCCCCGGCTCTGGGGCCACCCCACAGGGATGGGTCTGCTGTGCCACACTCACCAGTCCAGCCCGTTGGGCATACTGGGGGGCACAGATGGTGACAGCCCTTTTCTCCGTGGCTCTGGGGGGGACGGAGGCGCCGGGGTGGGCGAGGGGCTGAGGTTACCCGTGGGGCAGTGATGGGCATCCCATTCCGGCTCTGTGGGGACGGAGGAGGAGGTGAGGGGGTGCCATGCCACCCCGTGCTGTGTTCCCCCCCGCCCCGTGCCATGGCACTGGGACTCACCCGGCAGCTTGCGGTGGATCTGCCGGAACATGCTGCGGTACCAGTCTCGGGGCCGGTCGACGCTCTGCGGGGACACGGTGGGACGATGAGGGGGGTGACAAGGAGGGGTGGGGGGTGACAACCCCAGCCCCCGTGCCCCCGACTCACCGAGCGGGAGGCGATGGGCATCCCCGTCTCGTCCACCGGCCCGATGCCGTCGTACTTCACCCAGCGCCTCTCCCGCCGCTTGCTGTCCTTGGTCCAGGTGGCCGACCAGCCCGGTGGCCGGGGACAGGCAGAGGTAGCCCCATGGCCGAGCATGGGGCTAGTGGGTGCCGAGGTGCTGGTTGCCTTCATCTCCTTGGCCGGCCAGGTCTGGTACCACGCGTTCACTGGGGACGAGGTGGGGGCAGGCTGAGCCTTTGCCCTCTGCCCACCATCGCTTGGGGGGTGCCCGTGGGGATGCCCCCCCCCCGGGGATGCCCCACCGGGGATGCTGGGGGTGGGTACCTGAGCTCTGGGGGGCTGCCCGGCCACGCTCAGCCGTGCCAGGGGTCTCCAGGTGGTGGAAGTCGAAATTCAGGGTGTTGGAGCCACGGTGGTGGATGACGGGCACCTGCGGCACAAGGAGGGGGCTGGCGGAGGGGGGGGGCAAGGCGGCGGCGAAGCGATGGAGGCGGAAAAGACCCCCCCAAATCCCACCCCACCCCCCTTCCCCTGGGCATGCAGCAGCCCCACTCACCCGCGTCGCTGTGTGCACCCACAGTGGTGGGTGGAAGGGGGGGACATCCTTCATGCCCAGGGCTTGGCCAGCAGCGGGGGGCAGGAGCTGGCCCGCCATGGCCGTGGGGTGCCGGGGGGGTGCCCCAGGGCTCCCCGTGCCCTGCGGGGGGAAAGCGGCTGCGCTGACGGCGGGTCCCATCCCTCTCCCCTCCAGTGGCTTCATTTCACCAGGCTTTGCCAGAGGGTTGGGGGGCTCCAGGGGAGCCCCATCCCATCCCCATCCCCACCAGCGGGGACCGTCCCCTGTTATTCACAGGCGCAGGGGGACACCGTGGCGGGGTGACAACCACCATGGCGGGGTGACAACCACCGTGGCACCATCCCCATCTCGGGGAGCATCGTGGCGGTGGTGGGGGGAAGCAGCTTTTCCCGACCAGAAACACGGCTCCTCCGTGTGTTCTCCACGCGGACCCCCTCCCCACACCAGACGGATCCAGCCCCCTGGGATTTTTGGGGTGAAAACACCCCGGGGGGAGGCACGAGGTGACATCATTCCCGGCGTGGTGGGGATGCAGCCAGCCAGCGCCGGTGCCCTCTCGCCCGGGCACATGGCGGCCGCGGCGTCGGGCAGTGCCGCGCCGGGAAAGCTGCCAGGGCCCAGAAACACGAAAAGGCAGAAATATTTCCCCGCCCTGAAGCGCAAACAGGGAAGGGAGAAGGGAAGGAGGAGAGGAGAGGAGAGGCGGCACCACCACCACCCCCCCACCCCCCCCCCATGACTCACCGCTGGGCCACGGCACAGGGCTGAGGGGGGCAACTGGGGGGGGACGGGACCCCCGAAACAGCTCCCGACGCCATGGCGGGGAAATGGGGGTTGGACGGATGGGTCTGGGGGCGAGGGCAGCCCCGGGAACCTGCCGGGGACACCCGTGTCCTTGCTGGTCCCCAGCATCTCCATCCCCATGGGTCCCGCAGATGCCATGGGGGGGCCCCATCACGGTGCAGACCCCCCCTCAAACAGGGCAGACGGTGCTGCCGGGGGGCTGCTAGCCCAACACGGTGCCCTGTGTGCCCCGGGGACACACACACACCCCCCCCCGCTCCTCCCTCCCATCACCAATTACAGCAAGGCTGTAATTAATGGTTATTAAGTGCTATGGGGAAACTGAGGCCCCGGGAACGACTCGCCCTGGGGCACAGAAAGCGGGGTGCAGGCTCCCACCCCCACGGCTCAGCCCTCCCCCCCCCCCCCAAGGCACCCTGGCCACTGCCACCCCATCCCCAGCACGGTGCCACCCCACGGGAATCAGCCCCTCCCGTTCCCGCGGTCTGTCCCCACAAAGCCTGGTCCTGGGGAGCAGGTCCCCATGGGTCACCCCCTCCTCACCGCCCCCCCCCGCCTAAGCCAGCTCTTACCTCCTGGGCGATGCCGACCGGGGGCCCAGCGCTGGCCTGAGGGGGGGGTCTGGGGGCTCGGGGAGCCCCACGGCGAGCGGGACGGAGCAGGGAGCAGCGGGGAAGAAAAATTCACGGCGCAAACTTTGCCGGGGGAGGGAAAGGGGGGGGGGGAGGGGGCCTCAACGCATCGTGGGCGGCCGGTGGCGAAAACCCCCCAACAGCATCCCCCGGGGTTGGGGGGGGGGGGGGGGGGTGTGTCAGCGGCCACCGTCCTTCCCGGCAGCGGGGACCCACATGTCTCAGCCCCCCTGGGGTGCGCTGGTTTGGGTTCCCCCCCCCCCGCAGCGCTCCCCGCTCTGGAGCGGGGCCGGCCCATTCAGAGTTTCCAGTGACATTTCCAGGGCCGGGATCCAGGGAGAGGAGCCAAGAGGCTGAACTCATCCCACGCCCCACGAAACGCCTTCCCGGCCCCCCCCCGCTTGCGAAACGGGGCCAGCCCAGCCCGGCGTCGCCGGCCCCCCGCCGGGATGGAGCCGGGGGCTTAGAGGGGATTTTTGGGGGAGAGGATGCTCCCATCGCCCCCCCCCCACCTCACCCCGGCCCAAGCCCTGGTGTGGGGGGGACACGGCAAAAAGCAGAGTCCCCATCCCCGCTGCCACCTGCTTTCCCACGGGTGACCCTCCGCTACCTCTGTCCCCCAGGGGGGGGTCTGGGCCTTGGGGAACACCTCCCTGGTTGCCCCGTAGCCCACCTCGTCCCCTCCGGCAGCGCCCGGCTCCCTTCCTGCTCGTGGCTCCCCAAAAGTGCTGACGGCCCCGAAACGGGGCAGCCCCAGCCCTTCCTCTGTCCCACGCGCTCCCACGTGAACTCTGTCCCCACGGGGGGGGGGGGGGGACGACGACGACAGACGGACAGACGGACGGTGGCTTTGCTGCCAACCACCGCCAGCCACCCCTCGGTCCCCCCCAAGCCACCCCTGTCCCCGTCCCCCCCCCCTCCAGAGCTGGTGATGGGGATGAAGGGGCTGGTGGCACCATCACGATGCTGCAGCCGGGGGACAAAGGGGACAGGGGCACCCAGGGGACAAAGGGGACAGGGCTGGGGGGTTGTGCTCCCCATTGTCACGGTCCTGGAGGACGCGGGACGGGATGGCTCCTCCCGTGCACTGGTGCAAACTGGGGACTCCGCAGGGAGGAAGCAGGTTGGGGACAGGAGCCTGGGAAACTCGGGGACACAAGGGCAAAGAGGACAGCGGGGTTGGGGACACCCAGGGAAAGGGTTAAACCCTGAGGAGGGGCGGGGGGACACACAGACCCCATCCCCGCCAGCCGGGGAGGGGGTGACAGTCCCCTCCAACCCACCAAGTGACATCTCTGGAGGTCACAGCTCCCCTTGGCAACACCCTCCCGCGGGCAAGGGGGTCCCGGCCACCCCAAAACCGCTGCAACCCACCCGGGGCGGGGGGTCACCTCCTCCCCATCAGGGACCAGACTCACCTCTGTGGCCTCATACACCGTCCCCGAGGGCTAGTAGCCACCCGGGGCCGGCTCGGCCTCCCCGGCACCAGCCTCCACTCGCAGATAAATATTTAACGCGCAGCTCGGGCCGGGATTAACAAAGGGCGAGTGTTTCCTGTTTGCTCAGCGCGGCGATGCCAGCCGGGAACACGCGGCCACGCAGGACCAGCCTCTGGTGGCCACGGCCCTCGTGGGCAAACGCCAGAGGCCCCGGAGTTGCCCCGTAGCCCACAGGGAGGGAGCCCCAGGGATGTGGGTCCCCCACCGTTTGGTGGGAAGAGCCGGGAAAAGGGTGGGAGAAGCCGGAGCATCCCTTCCCCGGTCGCTTCCGTCAGTTGGGGACTGGGGACACTGCCACATCGTGGCCACCAGGAGCTGGAGATGGCAAACAGGAGGCACATGGTGAGCTGAACTCGGTGGCCAGATGGCGACACAAGCAAAGGGAGAAGCCAGATATGGTAGCCACAGCTGGAGGCCAGGTCACCCCAGAGCAGGCGATGCTGGAGCCAGGGACCCGCTGCAGGAGCCACCTCCTGCCTGGCCCAGGTTGGGGACCACCAAGCAGAAGCTTGGGCAACCAGGGTGCTATCGGAGCTGTAGCCCAGCAGGATGGATCCTAGCCACCACAAACCACTCGCCAAAGCCCTGCAAGCCCATGGACCAGCTGCAGAAGCCACCTCCCGTCAGGCCCAGATTGTTGACCACCAAGCAGGAGCTGGGGCAACCAGGCTATCAGAGCTGTAGCCCAGAGGGATGGATCCTGGCCACCACTAACCGCTCACCAAAGCCCTGCAAAGCCCATAGCCCCACTGCAGGAGCCACCTCCTGCCCAGCTCAGGCTGGGGACCACCAGGCAGAAGCCGGGGCAACCAGGCTGATATGGGAGCTGTAGCCCAAGAGGATGGATCCTAGTTACCACAAACCACTCGCCAAAGCCCTGCAAGCCCAGGGACCCACTGCAGGAGCCACCTCCTGCCCAGCTCAGGTTGGGGACCACCAGGCAGAAGCCAGGGCAACCAGGCTGATATGGGAGCCGTAGCCCAGTGGGATGGATGGTGGCCACCACAAGCCCCTCGCCAAAGCCCTGCAAGCCCAGGGACCAGGCCCAGGTTGGGGACCACCAGGCAGAAGCCAGGGCAACCAGGCTGATATGGGAGCTGTAGCCCAACAGGATGGATCTTGGCCAGCACAACCTGCTTGCCAAGCCCAAGGACCTGCTGCAGGAGCCACCTCCTGCCCGGCCAAAGTTGGGGACCACAAAGCAAGAGCTGGGGCAACCAGGCTGATATGGGAGCTGTAGCCCAGTGGAATGGATGGTGGCCACCACAAGCCCCTCGCCAAAGCCCTGCAAGCCCACAACGCCCAGTGAGAGGGATGAAGGAGGAAGCAGGGGGTGAAACAAGCCGGGAAATACCCTCATCTTCCTCCTGGAATGCAGGGAGGGGTGGGAGGAGGGTTATTTACCCAGGGGGGGCCTGGAAGGATGGAGAGGGAGCGGCTCCGCAAGTGCCGACGTGCCGGGGAGGACTGGGAGACGCCGCCTGGGCCGGAAAACAGACCCTAAAAAACCCTTTAAATCATCCTTTCCTTCCCTAAAATCCTGGCAGCAGCCAGGGGGGGTCCTTGCATTCCCGCACCCCGCCCCCCCAGCGCCCCCCAAAAATAAAGCACAGCGGAGCCGAGCGACTGTGTCAATTTTTAACTTTTTTTTTGCTTTTTTTTTTCTCCTTAAAGATGACTTCCGATTTACATTAAGACAGTTCTAACAAATTCATTCCTTGTTCACAGAAAAAAAAAAAAAAGAAATTATATTAAATAATTTCTGCCAATAAATAACATTTTCACCATTTTTTTTTCTCCTTTAAACGTAACTAAAAAAAAAAAAAAGCAAGAAAATAAAAATTAAAAAAAACAAACAAACAAACAAAAAAAAAGGAGGCAGTCTCCAGGCAACGGGCGTATGATCCTTCAGCATCGAGAACCCTAAAAATCACCATCACTGCACCCAACTCGTGTCCCCGTGGGGGGGGGGGGGGGGGGGGGTTCAGGTCCTCCCTGCCAGAGGCCACTCGGCCTCTCCGTGTCCTTGCCACCGCGCCGAGCCAGGTGGCCACCAGTGCCTACCCCAGCGCCGCCAAAAGGGCTCGCGGGGCCGGCACCGGCGGCGAGAGGTTCTCCCAAATGCCAAAAAAAAAAAAAATAAAAAAAAATAAAAATAAAAAAATTTAAAAATAACCCATCACACCCCCACCCCCCATCCCCAGCCCATCCACCCCCCCCCCAAAAAAAAAAAAAAGAAAAAAAGAAAAAAGCTGGAACTCAACCCACCCACCCGACCCATTGCGGACTCCCCTCCTTGTTACATGCACCTTGCTATAACATGCAAAAAAAATACCCAGGCTGCGGAGGAGGCGGTGGCGGCGGCGGCTGGGCTTTCCCCGGGGCCTGTCGGGCTCCTTTGGCTTCCATTCCCGGAGTTCTGGTTGCCAAAACTTTGGCTGGCAACCGGGGAGGGGATGGAGGGGAAAGGGACGGGTGGGAGCTTTGAGATGAGGGAGGGGGGTGGTCTTGAGAGGCGCGTAGCTCCGAGGGCGCTGGTTTTGTGGGGATTAGAGGGGGGGGGAATAAAAAAAAATGGCTTATTTCTGGGATTTTTGGGATTTTGCCATGGTTTGGCCACGGCTGATGGCCTCTGCTCCGAGGTCTTCATCACCTTCCTCCCCAAAAGCTGGCCAAGAGGGGATGGGGGGTCCCGGCTCAGAAAGCTCTGCCTCCCTCCCCCACCCCCTACAAGGCTCCTGCCAGCAGGGAGAGGGTTACAGGGATGAGCGTTAATTAATCGAGGGGGTTAATTAGCACCCACGCGCTCCATCGATGCTTCTCACCCCCTTGGGAAACTGGTGTCAAGGGAAAATGGGGGGTGGGGGTGGGGGGACACCAGCGCCAGTGTTGCTATAGCAACAGATGCAGTATGGCATTGGATGCTTTATGGCATCCATACATGCCGGCTGCCAGGGCTCTCTGCCAGGGGGCAGAGGTGGGGGGGTCACACAACACACCCCCCCAACCAGCACCAGTTCCCCCCACCCCCCCACCCCGGGCCAGGATGCTGCCAAACTGCGGCCCCACCAGCCACAGGGATGTTTCCAGCAACCCCCAGTTCTGGGAACTTGGCGGGGGGTGGGGGGGGGGGGTCCCAGCTCCTCACAACACCATCAGCCCCCCCCATGCTTTGCCAGGGAAACAAACCACGAAGCCAAATGGTTTTTGTTTTTTTTTTTTTTTTTTTGGGGGGGGGGCTGGTTATGCCAGAGCAGAAAAAGATTGGGGGGGGGGGGGGGGGGCCACACACAAGCCACGAGCAAAGCAAATCCCCCTCCGCAAAGGGACGGTCCCTGCTGAACCCCCAAGGGTTCCAGGGGTGCCAAGCTCAGGGTATGAGCGTGTATCCCCTGTCGTCCCCCCCCCCCCCCCCCCAAAAACAGCACCCGCCCCAAAGGGTGAAATCCCAGCCTGGGTCAGAACAACATGCCCCAAACATGCACGGGCAGCACCTTTGCACGGTTTGCGCTCTCAGAGGAAGATATCACACATCGGCTCACTGTTATTTCCGAAAGGATGCCGTTTCAACAACAACAAAAAAAAAACCCCCAAAAAATCCCAAAAAACCCCCCAAAACCCAAGAATACTCACAGACAAAGGCAACTGCCCCCCCCCCCCCCCCCCCCCGCCTCGTATGGGGTTTAAGAAGAAGCTCGCTCAAAACATCTCGCACTTTTTGCAAAGCAGTGGGCGTGTAAAAAAAAAAAAAGGAGGGGGGGGGAAGAAAAAAAAAAAAAAAGAAAGAAAGAAAATAAAAGTGGAGGCATGCGACTCAAAAAGTCTCTTGTGAAAACCCAGTGGTCTGCTCACAGACACCGTCTCCTAAATAGCTGGCGTGAAATTAAGTGACGTAGGATTATAAGACAATTTGAAAGCTTCCTGCCAAGTTGCTGTTTTCCCTCCGGGGCTGGAATCGCGGCTCAGGGGCCGGAGCACAAAGGGAAGACAGCAAGATCCAGAGGAAAGGGGTTGGCAAATATCCCGTCTTAAGAGGCTAAAGCCTCTCAACCTGCTGCCCCTGCTTGGAAAAAGCACAATAGAGAGTGAAGTTGGAAGAAAAGTGAAAGCTGGGAAGGGATTTGCTTCCGAAAGCTGCTGCTTTGACTCCGGGCAGTCGCAAGACAAGGTGTGTGTGTGGGGGGGGACACACGCGGCTGGAGTTACACACGGGGAAGGGAAGTGACCAAATTGCACAAAATCCTTTTGAACGCTCGCTTCAGGTCAAAGTTTAAAGTGAAAGAACAAAGCTCTGCTTAACAAATCCAAAACCTTCCAACACCGCGTCCTCCGGAAACCCTCCTGTCACCAGGAGATGCTCCTTCCCTCTCCAGCGCTCCACAAAACACCCTCTGCCATCATTTCTGCCCCAAAATCCACTCGGTTCTTCTACCTGCCGTAAAAAAAAAAAACAAACATCCTCCCTCCCCTGCAGCCACTTCCCAAACCGGGAAAAGCCACCGGCCGTGGGCCACCAAGTCACATCTCTCCAGAAACGAGCAGCGCCGTCACCCGTCCTTCCCCAAATCTTTATCACGAGCCAACAACCCCCCCACACACACCCCAGTTCCCAGGAAAGGCTGAAGTGCCCGTGGCTCCCTTGGAGTCGGGAGGAATAGCCGCCGGCTACCAAGGTGGCCAGCAAAGGGGGTAAGCCCAAGGAGGTGGAAGACACCCCCCCCCAGAAAAGGGATGGTGGGTGAGGGGACACCACCGTGTCCCACTCACCGCTCACATCCTCATCAGCATCCTCATCCCAGAGCTGCAGGGGGGGGAATATATACAATATATAAATCACCCCCCTTTTTCCTTGAAAATTCAGGCCGTGCAGATTTTTCCCAAAGATCTGCCCATGGCCAGAGACTGGAGAGAATTCCTCCGCTCTGAATCAGAGGGATTCCCAGAGGGAATTTCTGCTGCACGGATGAAAAAAAAAAAAACAAAACAAAACCAAACCCTGAATGAAGCTCCGGGAAAAGCCACAACAAGGCTGGGGGGGGGGGAACACGATAGCGCTTCCCCCCCCCCGCCTTCCCCTTCTTATCAATAAGTTAACTTATTCCCCTTTGGGGCTCCGCTGGAATAAAAGTGAATTTATTGAAGGAAAAAGGTGCTGCGATGGGTTATAACGCACCAGAGTCCTTAAATCCCCGAATATTTGGGATGTCACCCGGGAAGAGGGACGGATCCCAGCCCAAGCGGCAGATGCAGGTGGAAGGAAAAAAAAAAACAAAAAAAACCAAAAAAAACAAACACGACGACAAACTCCGGGAAGGAGAGAGCGGTGAAAAGAAAAAAAAAAAAAAAACCAACAAACCAACAAACCAAACCAAAAAAACCACCAAAAAAAACCAACCCAACCCTATTTTCAACCCAAGGACCTGCTTTTTGAAAGCACAGGACAACTCGGAATCGGAGCAAAGTCACCGACCCAAGTTGCCTGGGACTGGGTTTTGGGGTTTTTTTTGTTGAATTCCCCTCCCTCCCCCCCCATTCCCCCCGAGTTTTTTTGCCTCTTGTGGAGGAGAGGTCAAGCTGTACAGCACAACACTTGCACTAGCGGTTAAGATTGGTTTCTAAATTAATTTAAAAAAAAAAAAAAAAAAAAAAGATGGACTTTTGGTTTTTATATATATCGAACATAAATTAAAAAAAAAAAAATAATTACAAAATGGTCACCTTTCTTACAAGAATGGATGCAAACTGGATTATGAACGTGCCTCCAAGGTGAAGTTGGTTTCTCCCCTTGCCCCCGCCCCACCCCAATAATAATAAATAAATAAAATTCATCGTTAAGTTTTGGATCCTTTTTTTTTAAGCGGTGCAGATGGGACCGTTACTGGGTTTTCTTCCCCGTGCCGTTCTTGTCCGCAGAGTTTGTTGAGGTTACCAAATTTACCGGCCCGTCCGAGTGCATGGAATCCTTGCGCGGGGGCATGCGCTCGTTAATGCGATCCAGCCCCCGGGCTTCTTCGAAGCTGCGGATTTTGTGCTGCGGTGAAAATCCACGAATGGCTAAAGGAAAAACAAACAAACAAACAAAGAAACAAAAAGAATTAATCTGAGCGGCGGAGTGGCGGATAGGAGCCCTTTAGCACACGGCAGACATGTACAGGACAGAGGGAGGGCAACAGAAAGCACGTGTCTGGCTACAAGAATCCATGGGATGGGTCTTGTGGGTACCAGGAGCCAGGAATCCCCACAATGATATGGGGTCGGAAGGGACCTCTGGAGATCACCCAGTCCAACCCCCTGCCAAAGCAGGTCCACCCAGAGCAGGTCCCACAGGAACGTGTCCAGGGGGAGTCTGAATGTCTCCAGAGAAGGAGACCCCACCACCTCTCTGGGCAGCCTCTTCCAGGGCTCTGCCACCCTCACAGGAAAGAAGTTCCTCCTCATCTTTAGATGGAACTTCCCATGTTCAAGTTTGTGCCTGTTCCCTCTTGTCCTGTCCCTGGGCACCACTGGAAAAAGACTGGCCCCATCCTCCTGACACCCACCCTTTCAGTATTTATAGGCGTTGATCAGATCCCCCCTCAGTCTGCTCTTCTCCAGACTAAACAGACCCAAGTCCCTCAGCCTTTCCTCATCAGAGAGATGCTCCAGACCCCTCAGCATCTTTGTAGCCCTTTGCTGGATCCTCTCCAGCAGTTCCCTGTCCTTCTGGAACTGGAGAGCCCAGAACTGGTCCCAGTGCTCCAGACGTGGCCTCCCCAGGGCAGAGCAGAGGGGCAGGACGACCTCTATTTTTGAGCTGCGCTAAGTCAGGGCAGTAAATTTTAGGATCCAGAGCTGCAACTTGCTCTGTTCCCTCACGGTTTCTCTTTTCAATACAGTTTAGTAGCAGGAACTTGAAGACCAGACAAGTGCTCAATGTCCCCAAACAGTGAAATCTCAGGAAACTTTCAAAGCTGAAAAAACACCATACTTTTTAAAAAATAAATAAATAAATAAATAAAAAAGGAAAACCAAAACAACACAAAGACACCACCACAAGGGTTTAACTCCAACACAAACCACACACGGCAACACCAGGAGAAGGAAAGGGCTATTCCTCAGATCACAAACGCAAACGCTTCTTGCATGACCAGGAGGGACATGGGACAGTCCCGGGAGTGAGGAAATCCCACCAAGGGCAGGAACATCTCAGTTTCATCACTACCAGGCTGAGCACATCATCCTGGCGGTGATGATACGGACCAAATGTTTAACTTCTTTGTCTTACAGATAATTTAAGGAGGAAAAAAAAAAAACAAAAAAAAAGGCTTTTGTGCCAAAGCTTTTTTACAAGAACTTGGCTGGTTTACAAACGAACTTCCCTTGATAATCAAGAGTTCTCTACACGGCCCCATTCATCGGTAGTTGAATGGAGCCATCGAGGAGAAAACCTCCCTGGGACAATAACCTTATGAAATCTTTCATTTCTACACAAACTACGGGAAAAAAAAAACGGCTTTTCCACACCGGGACCATCTTGGCCCATCCGTGGGAAAGGCGAGGATGACATCAGAGAGGCGACATCTGCTATTTTCTAGATGATTTTGACCAAAAGCACTGGCAGCCTTCACCTCATCCAGTTCCCCAGGGGATAAATTCAGCCCCGAAGCATCCGAGATCAAACCGCAGGACCCCAACACCCCAAGGTCTTGAGACACCAGAGGAGCACAAACCGCTCCGGAGAGCGGGAACAAACTTATGGCACTAAGAAATAGCCTCGTTAAGGCTAAAATAAGACGGGAACCAGCCCGCTGTGTATTTTTTGGCTTCCCAGCAGGGGCCCGTCCTCCCCCACTTCTGGTGATGCAAGAGTAAAAAGCTTCCATGAGGCTGAGAAAGCTCTTTAAAATTAGCGCACGCAAACACACACAGAGAGATGATTTGAGTCTCTCGCCGGATTCTAGCCATACCTTCCCGTGCCTCTACCGCTTCTACTGTGGCTGCAATACAGAAGAACAGTGGCATGCAAAAAAAAATGAAGACAGGGAAAAAAAAAAAAAAAAAAAACAACAAAAACAAAAAACAAAGAGTGACAGTGAGTGATCTCACATCATCGCTGCGAAAGAGCCCACAGCCTCCCAGCCCCGGGGGGGGGAGACGACCGTAAATCAAAGAGGGATGGGGTTAAAAACAAAAAAAAAAAAAGGGTGACAGGATTTGGAGAGGAAGGTTGAAAAGAGGATTCCCCTCGGGTTTAGCGGCTGCTGAGCGTCAACACGGGGGAGTCTCCTTTCAGAGAGAGAAATCCGATGGATAGAAACAGAGAAGGGGAGAAAAGGACTTTCTGCTGCATGCACCGGAGGGCTTGGACACGCCGGCGTCCCACGGCAAGGACAGAGATAGCCTTGGACAAAGCCATGGGTCCCCACCTGCATTTACAGCCCCCCCAGATCCCAGTTTGGTGACTCTAGGATGCCCTGGCCACCTTCAGAAGGTAAATTATGTGGAATTCACCCCAGAGCAAAGCCCCAACCACCAAAGCCACATAAGGGAAGTGACCTCCCGGGACGCGATGATTTTTTGGAGGGGTGGGGAAGCGAGGGGCAGTTTGTTCTCCAGGGGAGGGCAGGCAGCAGCAGAGACCAGGCTGCTCCGCTCCCGATGCCTTGAATTATAACACACACAAAAAAAAAAAAAATAAAAAAAATATACAAGCTGATGCTTCAAATCCAGTTTGGCTTCAGCTCCACCTCCTAAAAGTGTTACCAAGCAACAAGGCACCATAAAGCTGAGCGACGTCCCCCTTCCTCAATCTGCTGCAGCAGCTGCCCGAGTTTTGGTAGTCCCTGCCTCGACATCTGGGAAGAGGCCCTTCCCTCGAACAGATCCCCCGCTTTTTAGCCTCAAAAACGCCACATTTTTTTTCGCTTTGGACACAATACAAAGCCCACGTGGTCCTTGAGAGGCCACGGAGGAAGAACGGAGTGTGGCTGAACATCTTTTCTCCAGATTTGGCGATTTTACTCAGCTGATTTTGCTGTGAAAGGTTGGCAGGAGGCTCAGGGAGGGAAGGAACACACCCCCCCCCCGCCACCGCTACCTACAGCCCTGTCTCTCCTCTTTTGGGGTGCAGCCCCCTCCTCTCCCCGCTGAGCAGACGGGCAGGAGGCTGCTGCAAGCAGACGGCGCGAAGGGAGGTGGGAAAACTGGAAAGAGGGGAGAGAAGGAGGCAGAAGGGGGGAAAAGGAGCAAGAAAAGGGCAGGAAAAGCAGGGGAGAGCATGGCGGGGGGGTGCTGGGGGCAGTGAGGGGTGGGAAACCTGCAGCCATGGGGGCAGCAGGCAGGGTCGGGTAAGGCAGCAGCAGAGGTCCAGCTTGTTTGTCCTGTCTCAGGGGGATGCAGAAATCTCAGCATCCTTCCTGGCGGGGGGGGATGCCTGGGAGCCCCTTAGAGGCCCCCCCGCCACAAGAGGAAAGGTGCAAGGGAGCACCCACTCCCTGTTATAGGGGCAAAGCTGTGGCACAGAGAGAGCTGGGTGCTGGAGCCGAGCTGTAACATCTCAGGGGGATGCAGAAATCTCAGCATCCTTCCTGGGGGGCTGCTTGGGAGCCCCTTAGAGGTTCCCCCCCCAGAGGGGAAGGTGCAAGGGAGCACCCACTCCCTGTTATAGGGGCAAAGCTGTGGCACAGAGAGAGCTGGGTGCTGGAGCAGAGCTGTACCAGCCGCCTTCCCACTCAGGCTCTGTTCCCATGCCTGCAGCAGAACTGGGGCGAGAGAAACCATTATGGTTGTTATAAAAAAAGAAAAAAAAAAAAAAAAAAGAAAAAAAACCCTTCATACTCCTCTGCAGGCAGAGAAATCCATGAGTTTGGGAGCGATACAGCGTCCTCTCCACCCCCAGGAGCGGGCAGCAATATTTACACGTTTCTCACTTGTGAATTATTTAATCAAGGCAAGGCAATCCCAGAAGGAGCCCTTTCCTGAGCCCGCAGGAAATTACCCAGCGCCGATAGGAAGGGGAAAAGCAGGGCTGGGGAGATGCCAGCATTCAAAGGCTGGCGGCAGGAAAGGATTAAAACACTAGATTATAGGATTCCCTCTGGGGACACATGTTACTGTGATAACTCATTCCCTGACCATGGGCCAACCTCGCTGCCCTGCGAGTTTAAAACACGCCGATGGCGAGCTGGGTCCTGCTCTCTGCACACGAAGAAGAGAGAATTTGGCTGCTGGAAGGAGGGAGCAAAGTATTTGCCAGCAAGCAACAGAAAAAGAAACCTCCAAAAACCAGATCAAAACCAGGGGGCCCAAGAGAAGCCTTAATATGAAACATACAGGCCTGGAAGAAACTCCTTCCTTCAACTAAATCTAAGCTTCTTCTGGGATTCACAGTTTCGTAGGGTCAAAAATCAGAGGGGTTTTGTTTGACGAGGAACAAACAAGCACTGTTACATTCATATATACGTTATCACACAACAGCGGCAGAGAGGTGAAGCGGAGGATGCTTATCATGCAGCGTTAGAAGGGAAATAAATGATAAAAATTGTTGCAGAAACACATAATAAAGCAATACACATGCTTTCAGCGGGGTGCTGTTTGTTGTATTTTTTTTTGTTTTCCCCCTCGCATTCCCTGTCCTCCAGGGGACGTGGGGACATCTTGGAAGGCTTTCCACATCCCCACCTACATTTCTGCTTTTTCCTATTTCTGAATCCTTCCTCCACGTGGGGTTGACCAATCATCTCTCTCATCCCCTGGCACCCTGAAATACGCCTACGGGAACCCATCGAAAGGTTCAAGGGGCAGCTGAGGGGCAGGTACAGAAGTGCAGAGGGGGTGCAGCGTTCGGGGGGGGGGGATTGCTCGTACTCACCAGTCTGTAGGGTCTGCCTCCCCCCTGAGAGCACTCCCAGGGGCAGTGTACCTGTGGGAGTCAGGCCTTTGAGAGTCAGCACGCTCTCGCTCTCCTCCCTGTGAATAGAGGCAACACAAGCAGTTACCGAGAGAGTAACACATCGCTCAGTTAGGTCACAGAATGGTTTCGGTTGGAAGGGACCTTAAAGCCCACCCAGTGCCACCCCCTGCCCTGGGCAGGGACACCTCCCACCAGACCACGTTGCTCCAAGCCCCCTCCAACCTGGCCTTCAACCCCTCCAGGGATGGGGCAGCCACAGCTTCTCGGGGCAACCTGGGCCAGGCTCTCACCACCCTCACAGCAAAGAACTTCTTCCCCACATCTCAGCTCCATCTCCCCTCTTTTGGTTTAAAACCTTTCCTCCTTGTCCTAGGGCTCCCCTCCCTCATCCAGAGTCCCTCCCCAGCTTTCCTGGAGCCCCTTGAGGGACTGGAAGGGGCTCCAAGGTCTCCCCGGAGCCTTCTCTTCTCCAGGCTGAACCCCCCCAACTCTCTCAGCCTGTCCTCCCAGCAGAGGGGCTCCAGCCCTCCCAGCATCTCCGGGGCCTCCTCTGGCCCCGCTCCAACAGCTCCGTGTCCTTCTGCTGTTGGTGGCCCCAGAGCTGGAGGCAGCACTGGGGGGGGTCTCCCCAGAGCAGAGCAGAGGGGCAGAATCCCCCCCCTTGCCCTGCTGGCCACGCAGCCCAGGGTGTGGGGGGGCTTTCTGGGCTCCAGCGCACATTGCTGGGGTGTGTGGAGCTTCTCATCCACCAACACCCCCAGGTCCTTCTCCTCGGGGCTAATCTCCATCCATTCTCTGCCCAGCCTGGATGTGTGCTTGGGATTGCCCTGACCCCCATCCACGCTAGTGACAAATGACATAAAAAGAGGAATTTGTCCTGTGCTGACCGCAGGCAGCGCGTGGGCACCGAGCACAACCTGCCTCATAAATACAGGACCTCTGCTTACTCAGCCACGACACATCAGAGCTATGTCACGGCAAAGGCGTCCTGAAAGGGCTAAATATACCAAATCAGCAGTATTTCTGCTGGCGGAGGTGCCGGTGGCTTGAGAGAGAGGTTTCTGAGAGAGTCAAGAGGGCCACGAACACCGAAACCACCACCTTGAGCCTCTGCCATCTGCTCCGAAGCCCAGAGTCTCTTAAGATTGTTCCCCAGCAGGGCTCTGCCTGCCTGACACACTCTGACCAACGTCCCCCGTTGATCCAGAACCCAAATAAAACTCAGACCCCAAATCACAAGCTGTTTCTTACCGAAGAACCGAGAAGACACGCGCCATCTTCCCAATGGCTCTAATCTTATTCCTGATGATCTCTTTACGGACTGTTGTCCCACCTTCAGGAGAGAAAAAAAAAACAACAACAAATGCCAGCATGTTTAAGGCTTCCCGCTTTCCAGGCGGAGGTAATGTCAATATGAAGCTCCTGCCTGACTCCAGGAAAAAGAAATCATGGTTTTACAGATTCACAGCTATGCTCTCGAGAGAACAGTGCTGAGAGGATGGCAGTGAGAAGGGCAACACCAACAAGATGACACACGGGACTTAAAAAAAAAAAAATAAAAAAATAATAAAGGGCTAAAGAGAGTAGAAACCACCAAAGGAAAACGGAATCGGGAAGGTCTTTTGTTCGAAGCTCGCCGGGTTTTGGATCACACTACACAGGATGTAACACAAATGACTCAGCCACGTAGACACAGTTTTGCAAGGCAAGAACACTGACGGATCTGAGTGGTGATGGAGACGGCTGTGCTCGCCGCGGGGAGGAGTGTCACGCAAGCATCAGCTTTGGCATCCAACGGGCACAGTGAAGGGCTGGCCGGAGCCTTGCAATTCTGCTTGGAACCCCCCCCCCGCCCCCAAACCCCGGCAAACACAAGAGTGAGATATGTGAAACTCCCCCCTTCCGCTCTACAGACCGAACAGGAGAGAAAAAGCATGGAGGGTAAACTGAAACCAAACCAACAAAAAGAAATCAAAATCCAAGTAAAAGAGATAACAAATACATCTCCTCTCAGCTGAGATTCCTCACATGGCCCAACTGACACATTAGGACAGGACAAAGCCAAACCGGAGGGTCTCACATGCACCCATGGCTCAGCCATGCACTAAGTGGCTGCATTCAGAAGTCAGATAGAAACGTGACCCCGTTTCTCGAGGTTCCTGGAGGAACGGCAGAAGGGTTAAAAAACACACGGCGCTTATGTTAAAACTGAAAGGGGATGAAGAGACTGCCCGACTAGTCAGCTATTCAAATCCACTCCCAGGAATCTGGTGGCACAGGCAGTGAAAATTAAGCTGGTAGCAAAGTCTAGCTGGGTACCTTTCTGATAGCTTGAAATGTAGTGATCTTCAGGGAGAGGAGACACCAAGAAACAAGTAGATGAAGACAGAGATAGAAGAAACAAATTTAATTTTCATGGGAGGGAGAAAGAAAAAAAACAAACCAAAACCAAAAACCAAAAAACGAAATGCAATGGGAGAAGCGGGTTAAAGTTTCAACCTTGGACGGAAGCAGCGGCACCTCGTTGTACCACAAGTTCTGCTTCTTTGGGGTCCGAGCTTCCTCCACCCCACAGGGATGGGGGCAGGCAGCTCCCCGGGCTCCCCCCGTGCGTGCTCACAGCCCCAAGTCTTCCTCTCGGCCACCGCCTCACTTGCAAACGAGTCCCCCCGGATATAAAACCTGCAGATCAGCTCAGCAACTGTTTTGTCCCTTTCATGCATAGCTTAAAAAACGGGGCCAAAAACTGCGTTCTGCTTGGGGTTTTTTTTTGGGGGGATGACATGAGAAGCCGCTTTAGCGTTCACTGCAACAGATGAGAAGATGGGGTAGATATTCTGGGTGTAGAAAATGTTGAATTGGGGGAAAAAATAACCACTCGGGAGTAGGAAACCATTCTCCAGAGGAGCTGGCAAGAAGCGTCTGTCACAGTGAATGTAATTTAATTTCTCTGTGACTGAATAGCAAAAGAAAAAAAAAAAAACAAAAACAAAAACGTTTTCTACCCAGAAGCGGACAAGGGTTGGCCAAAAAGGAACTGGAGACCCTGGTTGGGTCTTTATATATAAAGACCCTGGCTATAAATCAAGTGCTGATCGCTCTTGAGCTACATCTTCCTCACCTTCACCCCCCACCCCCCCCCCCCCACCGCTACCAGCTCGGTCGTAAGAGCTTTTTTTTTTTTACCTTCCAACGTCTCATCACCATCTGAAATCAACTCATCATCGGAGCATATGTTGAGGATGTTAACGAGCATTTCTGTGACTGTAAGAAGCACAGACAGGAAGATTAGAGGGGGCACGCTTGGCAGACTGAGGTATTTGGAGGACGAGTTGGACAAACCAACGGATTTCAAGGTCATTTATCCTCTGGAAGTGGAAACCCGAAGAGGTTTTTAGCTGCAAAACTGCTGGTACCCAGAGCAGACGACATGTTTTACACCTTCTGCCAAGGAGGTGGATGCAGTCCAAGCACATCAGAGCTGAACCAGACGTGGGGAGACGGGGTGCCAACATTCCCCACACAACAGCCTGGGCTCGCCGAGGGTCCCACCTCCCCACCCCGACCCGCACAACAGGCCACCTGCCTCCAAAAATGTCAAATCTAGGGGTGGGGGGAGGAAATTCAACCTTTGGTTCCTCAAAGTCAAGAAAAACCCTTGGGCACTTTAGGCCTTGAAGTCGTACCGCAAACGTACAACACAGGGTGGAATTTAAAGAGGTAAAAATCCTTTTGCTGAGAATTTGAGGCAAAAATCTTGGTCATATTTTAAGCTGTCTCGCCTCCTTCGGGATGAACTAAGCCTTTAAACTGAAGTGAATGCTTCCTTTTTGGTGGGCCACAAGCCAACAGGAGATTTTAATTTCTCTGTTGCCAACCCAGAGCAAGAGAAACGGTTCCAAATTCCGAGGTGGGGCTACACCACCCAAGATCAGCTCCGCCAGCCATGAAGAAATAGCGAGAAGGGATGAATGGTTTTATTGGTAAAAGCTCTCTAAAACAGGTATCGATAATTATTTTCACAATAATTTTACCCAGTAATACGCCGATCTCCTTGAACCTGGACTGCTTTCCAGTGCTGTCTGGTATTAATTAGTTACAACACTCTCCCAACGCATTTAATAGCCCGTGGGAGAGGTTTCTAACACTCAGTGTACTATGAAATCTAAATATCTCTTACCCTTTTCCCCTACAAAAGGCAAGGACCATGTGAAGACATCCATGAAGTTCGGAAGCCAGTAGGGATGAGGGGAACAGTTGAACTGCCTGATGTTCATGACATTGTTTTCGTATTTCAGTACAGCAGCTGGAAGAGAAAAGGGAAAACGACACACATCCGGAGGCCCCGTGAGCTCCTGGAAGTTCTACCCGCACTAATTAAACTTCTTCATCAACGAGAGGTTGAGCTCACGCAGAATCCAACTACCAGCTCTCCAAAACTAGTAGGTTTAAGCAATATTTTTCAGTTTATCCATTACGTTTTAGTAAAGAATTATTCATCGTAATAGTGAAGGTCAATTTAAAGCTGGTAAAATTTATGCAAATCAAATTGATGAACACAGGGTCAAGCAAAGGGGAAAAAAACCCCACAGTTGAGTAAAGTTTTTAGGGTTTAGGGAAGGTTTGGAGGTTTTAGGGGCACGGTGAATTTAAAAGCTTGCCTATATTGGCAGCTTCTCTTTTATGGCAGCATCCATCAAACGTCATGTGGCTGAAATGAAAGCATTATTTTAAGCTTTCTAACTTGACAGTTAATTGCCACAGTATTACATTAAGTCTTGGAGTCACCCAGCCACTTCCAGCTCCCCAGCTGCTGTCAGTTTAAGACAGAAAGCTCTTTATCATTTCAGGCATAAGAAGGGAACTAGAGGAGAGGGAGGAGTGGGCAAGGAAAGGAACATGGAGAGGGGTTTCCTCAGCCCCTGAGGACAGTAGTAACATTCAAAGAGCCAGCCTTACCCTTGTTGTTATAGACATCTAGGTAATTTGGTGCAGAGAAGATTGTGATTAACGACGGAAAGCCTGTTGTCTGGCTCTTCCTGTACATTCGGTACCTGAAAAACAGGTCAAGTGTTAAACTTGGGCTTGCTAAGGATAATGTGAAGGCAGAGGGAGGCTGCTGGGCTACCAGGCTGCGGCACTTACCCAGCGTCCTGGGCTTCGTGAGCTCGGATTACAGATAACAAACTATTGTTCTGCAAAAATTCACAAACTGCAGGATAACTGGAAAAGAAAAAAAAAGCAAGTATCCGTTAGCACGGAGCACAGAGAAACACAGAGCACCCAAGGCTTTGGTTTCAGGAACCAGCCACTTTGCAGCATCCATTGGGTTTGTGTTCAGCATCCCCAAACAAGGCCAACATGTATTACATCATTCCAAAATTAATTGCAAAGCATTCTGTTAAACAGACCCCTGGTGCCAAATCCTCCCTATCAGTTGAGCTACAAGTGGTCTGTCAGCACAAATGCTCCTCTTTTAGACAGGAAAAGATTATTTCCTAGAGCTCCCGGTACTGCCCAGTGCCTGAAAACCATTCAAAAGGCACTCTGCCAGCTAAAAGAGGCATCTCTGCTCTCCGATACCACAATTTCATAGAGCAACGTATCCAAAGAGAGCTCAATATTACAGAAGAAATAAAAAACAAACAAGATTCTTGTGCATTAGAGCCAACTGAAGGCTATTTCGGAGCCAGGTGCACTGTAAAGTCCTACAGAGTGATCTGAATAGCAATTTATCTCCCCAAAGATCTCAGTGAAAGGGGAGACAAAAAGCCCTAAGTCCAGCAGAGCCCCCTAAAGCCCCACATACCTGTAGAAATAGGAGCAGCCTCGGACAGTGTTGTGGGCGAAATGCTCCAGCGTTTTCTCATTGCCGTAATCCTCAGAGGGATCGGACCAGAGCAGGTCACACATCGGACCGAAGGCTGGAGGCTCCTTAAACCTGTCTAACTGAAAAACACACCCAAAATGAGGATGATGAGGACCGTGGTGTGGACACGCAGAGCCTCAAACTGAAAATCCATGCCTGAATCAAGCCGGCAATTAACCACACAATTAATTATAAGCCACGTGAAAGGACAGCAGAGATTACTTACTTTCCTAATGTCATCTAGACACGTGATTTCTGGGGACAGTCCTCCGTGAACACACAGAAATTGCTGGTTTAAGAGGGCAGCAAGAGGAAGACAGTCAAACGTATCCATACACGCATCATACACTCGCTCCGAATACTTGATTCGACCTGGAAAGATGGGGGGAAGAGGAGAAATTGAATTAATTTACTCATTTACACAACAAAGGCTGCTCAGGCTGAAAGCAGAGGGGGCTTCTTTTTTAACCTTTTCTTTATTTTTTTTAATATTTTCTTTTAATTTTTTTTAAAGAGGGAGTCATTCATGCATCCAAACCTACATGATAGAAGAAGCATTAAGCCAAGCTTTGATCAAAGTGCTGATAAATAAGTTCAAGGAGCCCAACTCCTAAGGTGATGGGGAAATTCTACGTCTATGGCCACCACCTCGCTCTTTGCACCCACTGACGTCGAAAATACTTGTTGGACGTGAAGATAAAAAGGCTTCGCATTAATCTGGACACGGTCAAGAATATTTATCTCCCTTCGGGCTATTTTCTAGAACACCCACACTGAGATTAACGCAGAAAAGAGGTGAGGAGCTTGCCATGTAATAAAAAACTTGGGATACCAATAAAAGCCATCCCATCGCTTCCCAATGCTCATACTGGACCTCACCAGCCTCAGCCACTGGGCAGATTATACACTGGGAAACGCATCAGCTGGTTAATTTGGCACAGGAATATTACATAATTATTTAAAATATGAATTTCCCTCAGTGAAATTCAGTGAAGTTATTTAAAATATGAATTTTCAGCTGGACAGGAGTGCTTTGAGCCAGGATTTGATGTGACACAGGATCTTTCAGGGCTACAAGCGATGACAATCTCTGCTGGATGCCCCGTCTTAACAGAGGTGAAGAGGATGTTTCAAATAAATTAAACGGAGAAACCATAGCCTTGCCGAAAACAGCTCAGCTTTTACAGCAAGCCTCCGAGTACGTTCAGAAATATCTCTCAACGCTTCACGGAGATCGCAGCACGTCAAGCGCGTGTCGTTTTGCATCTGCGGCCCCTTCGCAGGGCAGCAGCACGGTAACAGAGCCAGATCTTCCAGAAAAAAAAAAAAACAGTTACTGCTATAAAACACAGCTCTGTCTACAGCAAAAAAATGCCTGGATAGAAAGTTTACCTTCCCTCCAGCTTTATTTCAGAGATATAACAGGGTTTTTTTCAGCTGCATGCTAGGATAGAGAAGTAGAAAGGTGGCGTCTTCTGCTTTTCTGAAGGGGAAAGAAAAAAACCCATCACCTCTGGTTCAAATTGAGCCCAGCTCGACGGGAGCTCATCCACCTCCATCTGATGAGGATGGGAGCCAGCGGAGAGCTGGCGGGTGTTTTCCAACTCGTTTGGGAGTAAACACATGTCATTATCTCAGCACCTCTCAGCCTTACCCCATCCAGAGCTTAAGACTGGACTCGTGCCTTGGCCGTACAGATTTCTCGAGGTCGGGTCCTTGAGCAACACATTCCCCATAATATTCCCCAACCGAGGGCTGCGTGTTGCTGGTGTATATTCCTTTTTATTGCTCGGAGGAATGACTGTCATCCTCAGGGGAGAGGGGTCATTCCCCGACCTTTCCTCATCCTGGCTTTAAAAATATGTAAAATGCTGCACAAAACTATCTTTAACTCAACTAGAATGATCTTAAAGGTAATGATTCTCCCGAGTGCAAACACCCAGGAACAAATCCTTTATTTGCTTCCAATTGTAATCACTGATCCCAGCTGCACAATCTGGAGCTGAAAAGTCATTTGGCAGTAATTATACGTTGCTGGGCCTGAAAGTCAGGGAAAAGGAGGGGGGGAGCTGCATGCAACTGGCTCATCAGCAAGATGTGTTCCCATTTCTTCCATCCACGCTCCTTCTTCCTAACCAAAAAGCCACATCAACGTCCACTCAGTACCTTACGGGACTTATATATTTGCTTATTTTATATTTTTTCTTTAGCAGGAGCTGAAACAGAAGAGCTACACACGCAGGGGAAAAAAAAATATACAGGTTTTTACAGCTCCAGAGTTAATCGATACCGCTCGTGGAAGCACAAAAATTAAACCCCACACCTAATCACAACACATTCATATATTTAAATCCTTACACTGCTGATACTTACATTCCTGCTTAAAGGTGAAGTATTCTGTGAGGTGCCTGCACTCATGGTTCCCTCGAAGGAGGAACAACGTTTTGGGATGATTTATCTTTAAACTCCATAAATACAGCACGCACTGCAAGAAGGGGAAGGAGGAGATGGCATGTAATAAAAACCTTTTTATAGGGCACTAATCATCCCTAGACTTCAGTAAGTGTTTCTGGGAAGACACCCAAGGAGTTGAATTCAAAGTGGAAGGCCTGATAGAAACCCAGCTCCATAATCGGCAGTAGATCTTATCTTGGCCTTAACTTCAGCGGTCGGGGGGGAAAAGCCACCCCGAGCATTTCTCTATATTAGGCCCGAGTTGGAGAAGTGACAAATGAGATCGCATTTAAACTGAAACCGGCTCCGGGGTTGGGTGTGTGTGGCGGTGGGGCAGCTTTTCCTTCCAGCAAAAAACCCAAGCGAGAAGCACCCATTTTTCAAGAGTTCCAAAGCAAAACCAGCCCCCGGCTCCAGATGTTCCACTACAGGCAAAAACCAGAGACCAGAAGTACAACAGCCAGCCAGCTCCCCGGCCTTTTCATCAATTAAATATCAGAAAAAATTAAGTTTGATCCTCCCCACTGACTTCCCCCCACCCCTTACGCTACAGTCATGTGAAGTTCAAGTTCAAAAAGTTCAAAACAGGAAAAGCCCAGCTGAAAAAAACCATGCTTGGTAAAACCTTCTGGCTTTGAAAAGGGCTTTCCACATCCCCTCTCTGAGCAGCAGAACACCTGTAAAAAGATGGTCTTTGATGAGGCACGGAGCCAAGTCAAACCAAAACCAATCCTTTTTAACTGAAATATTTCACGGTGGTTTTCCAAAGAGGTGACGTGGAGAAGAGAAGGGTTGGAAAGAAGCTCTTACCCTTCTTCTGTGCTATTTCTTGTCAACCTGACGGCTAAATCTGCTGGGAAAAAGTGTTATCACGTTTCCCTCCTTGGTTTTGAGAGCTGGAAGGACAACCCATAATGCCAGCAAGCTTGAAGATCTGGATTAAAGTGTCTAAGAAGAGCTTACCCTTTAGGCTGACGCGCCAGGGAAACGGCACACGCTTTGAGAACGTGAACCTGTCACCAGTTTGACACCTAAAAACATCCCTGATCTGGCGCAAAGATCTCCACGAACCAGCAGAAACAACCTCCAGAACCCAAAGAAACCAGGTTCAAGTTAGTTTCCAGTTGCAGACACCTCAGACATCACGGTATTTAAGCACCGAGTCTGCAAGGGAAGCTCTGCATTAGTTATTCCAGCCACACGGAGGGATCCCTAAAAACCCCAGGGAGCTGTAAAGCACCCATCTGTGTCTAACTCAACCCCACAAGAAGAAAAAAAAAAAAGCAAAACCACAAGGATATCAAATTCTGAATTTTAAAACTCAACAGAAACGGGGCCAGCGGCAGGTAATTTAAGCTGTGGTTAAAGTTTGCAGAAAATAATGTTTTATTGCCTCCGTTAACAGGAGGAATGTTCCTAACAAACCCATTTATAATTATTCTGTGATTTAAAGCTTTAACCTCCCGCGTTTGCAACCCAAATGTGGCTTTTCTGGGCCAGCAGGGGAACTGAAAAGTGAAAGTTGCTATAAATGAACCAAACGAGGTGCTAAGGACTGGGGAAAGCAACCGGCACCGACGCAAAGCAAGAAAGTAGGGAGACACCATGAAAAAGAGCAGGATTTGGGATGTATAGAAGGTTGGCAACTCGCAGAAGAGAGAATTAAAAGTAAATGTGAAGTGTTTTAAAGGGAAATGGAAGCAAACGGAGTCGCTCAGCATCACAATTCTTCCCGGAGAGGCAGAAAGTGAAGCACAGAGGGTGAGAAAACACATCCCCGGTACCGTTGCTGGTCCTTGGGGTTTGGAGTTATTTCACGAGGATGCAGGGGCAGGGACCAGTGGGGTACCGATGAGAAAAGGACATTTAACAGCCCTCACCAGCTCCGGAGGGGCTGGAAGGAGGTTTCTACACTCATATACCTCATATTGCACAAATCCCTTGTCCCAGACTTTCAAGGCGCTGAGCCCAGAATTGATTACTACGTATTTACAATAACCTAGCAGCAATTCAAGACAACTATGGCTACTAGGCTTCAATAATCTGCTTTTCTCCTAATTTTGCCTAGGGGTTTGAAGCCCAGAGCCAAGCGCTTGTGCCCGTGTCCCCATTTGATCCCTCTCCTTTCGCTCCGCAGCTCAGGAATTGCTACCTGTGACCCAGGATAAATGCAAGAGGGGCTGCTGTCAAACCTGCCCCAAAAACCAGCACCCTAATTTCCTGTACCATTTACAAAACTCAGCATTTATGAGAAAATTATAAATCAAGAGTAGACACGGAAGAAACAGCACAGAAAAGTCCCACATCCCGGTCCTGCGTTTGGCCCTCGAATCTCCCTTTGCTCACACCTTACAACATTGACCGGATTTTTTAATATTATTCCGGATAAAACACTGCATTCAATCCTGGCACAATTAGAGCACATACAATTCCCTAATTAGACAACACTCATGTGTCCCGTTGTTAATGGGATTTGAAAAATTAGTCTGGCAAAGGTGTATGGCACTATCACGCCATCTTTACTGATAAATCTGCTCTTTCCATAAATTCTGGTTTTGGTCATAATAATTGTTTCGCTTTTATAATTTAATAAAATAATTCTATTCATTGTATTCTGGCAGCTCTGGCTTCACGGATCAGGATTGTCCCTCGCTGACTGTCACGGGCACAGAGCTCTCTGGCATCAGGGTTAGGAGTTTTAAGTAAAAGCTTAAAGCCCTTTGAAGGAAGCGTCTTTCCCACTTCCACACCGACAAGAGAAGCCTCCATCAGGGTGATGTCTCAGCAGCTCCAAAAGGAGGTTTTCAGCCCCATTTCCGTGCTCCTTCTCAGCCCCTTCACTACAATATCCCAGTCTTTAGTCAGTTCATCTCAGGCTTTGTGGCACGGACTGAAAATAAGTTCTCTTCCACCAGGCATCAGCCGTCGCAGCTCTCACACGGCTGCTTCCCTCCCCTCTCCCCCAACAACTCTTTTTCTTCAAAAAACACCCGAAAAAACCCAACCAAACCACGCTTCGCGGCCTCGTTATACTTACTGGGAACGAAGGTTTTTAAATGAGAATTTCCCTAAGCCAGAGGCCCAGAAATAATTTGTTGAAGACATCCAGCTGAGCTGATCAACAGAGCCTTTCGGGTGTTTTAAAGGTTTTTATTTTTGCCTGAGCCACAAACTGCTCCTTTTACCTTGACAACGAAATACTCCCAGGGTTGGGGGAAAAGCTCATGAGGGTTATTTGGGCTGTTAAAAAGCAGCACCCTTTGCCTTAACACCTCCTTGGCCCCCAGTTTTGCATCTTGTTTCCTGATTGCCTGCATCAGGATGCAATTATACAATTACCTCCTATTTTATTCAGTTAAAAGGTCATGATTATCAGCTGCTCTGGGCAGACACTCCATAATATTCCCCACCCAGAGCATGGATGCACAAGTTTGTGTGGTGACTCACGAAGGGCTTATGATGCTGGTGCTCTCTCCACCTTCCCGGTGGTGACAGCACGGGGAAAATGGGATGTTTTTTCCATCACCTGAGCCTTTGGGATAAAGAAATCAAAATTCCAAACCCCAAATCGCTCACAGAGCAGCGATCTCCACGCTTCAGACTCCAGCTGCTACAGCTTTGCTTGTTATAGAAGTCTTTAAAAATATATATATAATGCAAAGACACCCTTTTGACACTGTTAACCCTTTGTTTGTAGCGAATCTCACACCAGTTGTAAACCTCCAGTGGTTTCGCTTATGGAAACCAGTTTCTGCACATCCAGGTGGGAATCTCTTTCAACACGGCGGCTGCGCTTTGCAGTAGGTGGGAAGAAGAGGCACACATCAATAGGAGGAAGGGAATCAAGCCTTCTCGATGCTGCTTTATCAGTGACATTTGGATCAGCCCCCGCATGTACTAATCAAAGCCCACCCCGATTCGTGAAAGATCAATGCTGGTAACACAGTGTGGTGGCTTTGCCTCTGCAGATGTGGGGGGGGGAAAAAGGGAAGGAAGAGGGTCAAAAGCAGCAAGAAATAAGAAATTTGTGCTCAGACCTTACACAGACCGACTGCCCCAAGCTTTTTGAGCCTGGAAACACCAGCACAGGGTCAGAGGGGCTGGCCACAACAGAGACCTGATGGGTTTACCTATAATTTTCAGACTTTCCTCCTCAAAAAAATAGAATGCCTCTTCCCACCACCACTGTTTTTCCCACCATGTCTGTTGTCCAAGGCGGACTCATCATCCATCCCCCCGGAAATTCTTCCATACCATCCCAGTATGGAGAGACGAGGGCAGCGATTCCCAGCTCAGGCACTCAGTTCTGCAGATTTGGCAGGAAAATCCCCCATGTCAGATCCCAGATCAATCACAGGGTGAGAGCAGAGAGCAGAAGCGCTTCACCACCCAGAATGGGTAAAATTTGTGCATAGACACAGGGTACGACAACTCTTGTTTGAAGGTTTCTTGGTTAATACTAAAAAAATGCCCATATCTTATCTCAGAAAAGAGTTGCTGTGCTATAATATAATCTCTTTTCCAGGTTAATAAGCCACAAACCCATCCTGGCGCAAGCAAAGCCATTTAAACAAGATGCTTGTTCTTCCCCTTCCTCCCCAGGGGTTTCGGGGTTCCTCCTGCAGAAATTCCCAACAGCCAGGACCCCACCTTTCCAGCATCCGTCCCCGCTGCCCCGGACGCTGCTGCTGGTCACACCGTGGCTCCTCACCCACAGCGTTTCGGAACATCCGAAGAGCGAGGCTGGACGGGAGCCAGGGGCTGCTGCTAAAGCACAAGCTGTCGGCGGTACCTTCCTAAATCCTCTGCAGAATCCTTCAAAGAAGAACTCGCATTAACTGCCTTCATCGCTATCCGCCAGAGTTCCTCCCCAAAATTTAACTGAGAAAAATCCCTCTGCGGACCCAACAGCTCAGCTATTCCTGCACCTTCCCCTCTTTGAAGAAAACCCGCTTACTCTGCTATTCCAAGCCAGTTTTGCCACCTTTCATACAATTACAGAATGGTTTGGGTTGGAAGGGACCTGAAAGCCCATCCAGTGCCAGCCCCTGCCCTGGGCAGGGACACCTCCCACCAGACCAGGTTGCTCCAAGCCCCCTCCAGCCTGGCCTTGAACCCCTCCAGGGATGGGGCAGCCACAGCTTCTCTGGGCAACCTGGGCCAGGCTCTCACCGTCCTCACAGCAAAGAATTTCCTCCACCTATCAAACCTAAATCTCCCCTCTTTGAGTTTAAAACCCTTCCCCCTTGTCCTGTGGCTCCCCTCCCTCACCAAGAGTCCTTCCCCAAAAATCCTAACATGCCACCAGAAGTTCGGCTGCTATCTGTAAGGAGACAGCGTTATTGTGACAAAGCAGATTGTCACAGGGGCACAGCGTGGCTTGATACGCAATTAAATGCCCCGGCGTTAAGCTCCTGGGTCACAGCAAGAGGTACAAGAGCCCAGATGATTTATTGCTCCTTTCTCCTGACCCCATCTCCGGGCTTTGCGAGGTCGATGCTTTCAAGGGGACGGTAGGGAAGCAGTGACTCAGTCACATAGCGCTTTTTTTTTTTCCTCCTGCAAAGCTGAATCCTGCGAGTTTTTAAACATTTGCTTCCCACTGCCTGGTAGGATCCTGTTGCCTGCAACATACAATCAACTCTGCCTCTTGTTCCCCTGAGTGACAGCTACAAGTGATATTAAAACTCGAGTTCAGAAGCTGGAGTTTAGTCATTAACCCCACTGCTGCTGTTTAACTTTGTCACTGGGTGAGGATCCAATTCAAAATCATGACATTCCTGCCCAAAATCACACTGTAAGTTACCTACGTGTCCCTCCTCGCGGGCAAAACCAGACTAGAGCATAAAATACAGCATGAGGTCTGTATTTGCCAGTTTAGTTCAACGGTTTGGGTTCGTTTAGTACCAGCACCCCCGGGCTCAGCTTTATTTGTCACCTCTATACTGAAGTAGCCTCTGTCCACGTAGTCTCCCAGGAAGAGGTAGCGGGTGTTATTGGGTGATCCTCCAACTTCAAACAACTTCATCAGGTCAAAAAACTGCCCGTGAATGTCACCGCACACTGGGGGAGGAAGAACAGCACAAAAGAGGGACAAGAATTACAAGCTAAGAAAAGAAAGGTCATGACAGCAACAAGGAGGGGAGCGTGGCTGTGCTCTGACCCTGCTTCACATCCAGCTTCTGCAAAGACGTGCTCGACCTACACCAGCAAAGCCCCCTCTTGCTGAGAATTCAGGCAATTAAAAAAGCCTGGCTGATGAAGGAAGACAGCAGAAAGCCTGGTTCTCTAACCACCTCTCACAGAATGATATGGGATCGGAAGGGACCTCTGGAGATCACCCAGTCCAACCCCCTGCCAAAGCAGGTCCACCCAGAGCAGGTCCCACAGGAACGTGTCCAGGGGGAGTTTGAATGTCTCCAGAGAAGGAGACTCCACCACCTCTCTGGGCAGCCTCTTCCAGGGCTCTGCCACCCTCACAGGAAAGAAGTTCCTCCTCATCTTTAGATGGAACTTCCCATGTTCAAGTTTGTGCCCGTTCCCTCTTGTCCTGTCCCTGGGCACCACTGGAAAAAGACTGGCCCCATCCTCCTGACACCCACCCTTTCAGTATTTATAGGCGTTGATCAGATCCCCCCTCAGTCTGCTCTTCTCCAGACTAAAAAGCCCCAAGTCCCTCAGCCTTTCCTCATCAGAGAGATGCTCCAGACCCCTCAGCATCTTTGTAGCCCTCTGCTGGACCCCCTCCAGCAGTTCCCTGTCCTTCTTGAACTGGGGAGCCCAGAACTGGTCCCAGTGCTCCAGATGGGGCCTCCCCAGGGCAGAGCAGAGGGGCAGGATGACCTCCCTCCACCTGCTGGTCACACTCTTCCTGATGCCCCCCAGGATGCCACTGGCCTTCTTGGCCACCAGGGCCCATTGCTGGCTCATGGGCATCCTGTTGTCCACCAGGACTCCCAGGTCTTTTTCCTCAGAGCTGCTCTCCAGCAGGTCAGCCCCCAACCTGTACTGGTACGGGGGGTTATTCCTCCCCAGGTGCAGCACCCTACACTTGCCCTTGTTGAATTTCATCAGGTTCCTCTCTGCCCAACTCTCCAGCCTGTCCAGGTCTCGATGGATGGCGGCACAGCCTTCTGGTGTTTTCTCGTTTCCTACGTGGCCCTGATTTAGGATTCCAGCTGGAGAAACTTCTCTGACCTGTGATGGGAGCTTCCACTTCAATCATGGTCTTCTCGTGCCGAAGGATGGCTGCCCCATCGTTGATGATCTTCAGCGCCGCGTCCTCTTCCAACCGCCCTTCCTTTACCAAGTGGCTCTTCAAGACGTCAAGCCTCGGCTTCCCATCCTCAAACACCTCCTTCAGAGTGAGCCGCTGCGTGGGAGGAAATGGGACAGCTGGAAATGGAAGTGAAGAAGTTAGCAACATGTCTCTTTTCTTTTTTTTTTTTTCTTTTGAGGGTAAAAAAAAAAAAGAATTACAGTCTTTTCAGCAGGAGGCTTTCGTTCCAAGCCTCGAGACGAGCATACACTCAGAAAACGTACTTTCACTGAAATTATGCTTTTAAATACCGAAAGAAGCAAAGCTGTGCTGCCAGAGCAAGCGAATACACCCCTCAGTGTGTTTAAAAAATCACCGTATGCAGACAAAATGCCATATGTATCCGCAGAAAACCGCGGGCACCGGAGCTGTCTCCTCGTTCAGTGGGGGGAAGTTGTCTTCGTCAGGTTGCGCTAAAACAGGGCCGCATGCAAATATCAGCAAAACCAGGAGAAAAACCCCACCGGTTCCCAGGAACTGGCGACTGAAGGTAGGAGGAGGACCAAGATGTACAATTCTCGCTTCTCAGGAAACAGTACAAACCCTGCTTTCACCAGGCAACAGCCTCGCAGCTCTTGGGACATCAAAAAAGCTTCACCCCAAGCTCAGTAATTGGTAAATCCTGACGGAATTGCAGTCCTGAGTAGCATTCTCTAAGCAATCCTGCTTCAGCAGGGGAGTTGGACTAGATGATCTATATGGTCCCTTCCAACTCTAAAAAAATTCAGTGAAATTCAGTGAAACCCACTCACGAGACAATCTCCCATCGCTTCCACATCTCCCGCTTCTGATGCCACCGTGTCACGCGGTGAAAGACAGATTGGCACTTAACTGCAATCCAGCTAGAGAAGAAAAAATATCTGCTACGCAAACGAAGCTGATGTCCTTAACCCATCACGCAAGTAAAGGCAGCCCCAAATGCCAAACTGTGTCGGATTTAACAGGCAAATAGCGGTGGTCAAATAATATAGTGGCGGTCAAATAATAGAGGGACTAAGGGGAATGCAACCCGTCTCTTTTAAATGCAAATAGAGCAGTTATTTCGCTCGGAAACCCAGGGGGCAGAGAGGAAAAGCAGAGAAAGCAGCACAAGAGATTCTTTGCAGGCGAACATCTAATTTTCAAATAAGGCGAAATGTAGGACAGAGGAGAATAAGGGCGGGCTATAATGAAAGGGGAGATGGTGCCCGCAATAAGGTGGCCCTCTTTCATCGGTAGCTTTTGGAAGTTTGGCTCCGCTGGGTACAATCTAAGTGGCCCAGCCCCACATGCCTTCAACGGTCCAGAGCACACGCAGCGCTTTCCCCACGGAGCCGCTAATTAAAGAGGTTTAAGCAAGACCCCTGCTTATACCAACACAGGCTGGACAACAGGTTTTTTTACTGTAGATATTGCTCATCTCTACAGCCAAAAGAAAATAAAGAAGTGACCCCTTTGGTTACTGATGAAAAACTCCACATTTTGCAGAATTTCATGTATTTTTCCCCCACCTGCGCTCTCTGGATTTGTGTAATGACAGCAGCGTTTGCCCGGCAGAAGAACGCTGTGGGTCGGACTTAAATAGGTTCTTCTGGAATGAAGGAGGCCAAGAGGAGCTGGGTGGAAACGTGGGCAGGGGACAAGGAGCGAGGAGCAACGGAAGCTTTGGGACTCCCTGCCATTAAGTGACTTGGAAAATGACTTTTAAGTACTTCTCCAAACTGGGCACTTGTCCTAGCATCTGCCATCTGACTCCAAGAAAGCTCTTGAAGGTCAAAGGATTTATAAGGAAGAGAAGAGAGAAATAGGAACCGTTCAGCTCCCCATCATCCCAGGCCTTCAAACACAGCCACCGACTCCGGAGCCACCCTAAGGAAGTCAAAAGCCCCCAAAAGCCAGGACAGAGAGTTTATGGAGATGGATGCGACCACAAGAGCAGTACCGCCCGTTACACAAAGAAGAGATCCATGAAAAGCTCCTGGCATGGTCTGCTTTGCCTTTTCTTGGTAGCCCTTAGCAGGCCGAGTTATGCAAGATAAAATATGAGGCTACGCCGATGTGAGCAGCCAAGAACTTTTATGTAAGTTCCCTCGCTGGCTTTGCACGGCTCCACTCCCACGAGGAGCCTGGGCACGATAAGGAACCGGCTTCTCCTCTGCTGTGCCTCTGCCAGCCGAGCTGCAGCCAGCCTGCAGGAGAAAAATCCCCCTCCGGAGATGCCAGAGGGACCAGCACCATCCTGGGGATGCAGAAACACAGCAGAGACCTCACGCCAGGCAAGGGATTACTCCAAATCATCAATTTTCCAATCTCCCTGCGTTCTGCTAACTCCCCCCCAAAAATGTGTCTCAGTTCTGGAGGAGACACTCGTGTCGTGGTGCACCCAGAGCCATCAAGAACTTCAGAAGCTTCACGGGGGCTGCAGGATAAAAATCCTGCCCGAAACCCAGCGATGTCCCTCTCCCCCACACAGCAGGAGATGAGGATGAGTACTTAAGTAATTAGCGTTATCAAAGCACGTAATCCCGTTAGCCAGCAGAACTTGTGTAAGGGCTTTAGTCAACTCGGTGCAAGCGGTGATCTGATGAACAAATATCCACTTTTTAAAAAAAAAAATAGCTGAGTTTTATCCATATTAATGCTCACGTCTGTAGGAACAGGAGGGGAAGAGGGTGAGGAGGGAATTTGGGGCGCACAGACAGCGCTGGCAAAAAGCTGACCTGAAATCTCGCGCCCCCAGGACACTGAGAAGGGCAGAAGAGTCTCGTTCCCTTCCTGCTCCTGTCTGCAAAATGGGGAAATAACTC
Organism: Numenius arquata; assembly: GCF_964106895.1. Taxonomy (NCBI): domain Eukaryota; kingdom Metazoa; phylum Chordata; class Aves; order Charadriiformes; family Scolopacidae; genus Numenius; species Numenius arquata. Next base: position 2,345,237 of record NC_133601.1, on the reverse strand, counting down.
CTTATCTCGCAAAAAAAAACCCCACCCTGTGGCAAGTCACAGGCGGCATAAATAGCACGAAGAGGCAGCGTGCTAAGCTCATCCTCGGAGCCAGAACCTTCCGTGCGCTGCCCATGGACAAATAATTAACAAAAATTAAGGATAAAACATTCACAACATCGTGAGCAGCAAGTGCTATGATCTTCCTTTGTATTAAAAAAAAACAACCCACACGTTGCACCCAATTTAGTTTAAAAAGTGAAATCTTTATGTCCAGACAAGGAGCGAGCGGGTATTCGCAGCCCTCCAAGAGGATATGGATAGTTAAAAACAGGAGATTTTGATTAAAAAGCTGCTTCTCTACCACCAACTCTACAAAACCAGAGTGTCACAGCCCATTCATTTACCCCTTGATGCAAAAAAGACTTTATTCCTCCGGGAGAAGAACCTGAGCCATATTTCTACATCCGTAATTAAGCTTCATCACGGCTCTTCCAGCACAGATTGAGTTGGATCGCGTCATATATCGTGTATCTTCATAAAAAAAAAAAAAAAAAAAAGAAAAGAAAGCAGCAGAATCGAAGCAAAGGTCCTCTTTGGAGGACGGCGGCAGGGGACGGAGCAGGGCTGACCGACGCACACCTCCAGAACGAGCCAGTGCCACGGAAGAACAAACAAAGTGATCCTCAAATTATTGTTTATATATTCGAGAGTCCCTCGGATGACTGTACAGAGCAACAAAGCCCAGATTCATTACTGAAAAAGGAGCAAGTGCCGTTTGCCTGAAGTGGCAGCTACAGCAAAACTCGGTTTATTCCCTGGCACTTGGGGCTTCGAGGCCAAAAAATCATCCAGGGCTAAATATGCCGGATAATATAGTAGAGAGAGATTTTTCTGCAACTCCGGAGCCATCTGGGAAGGAATCTGAAGGGCACTGAATGTGATAACCCCCTTCCCTGCTTGCTCCTCATCAAATAAATGATGTTACAGATAGAGAGTTGAACAGATGGTTACAGATGCACTTCGGGGAGGAAAAAAAAAGTACATTTTGGGTATTCTGGAGCAGCCAGTAGAGCTCAGACAAAACTAAGCATAAGAAAAAGCTGTCTTTTCTTATTATTTCCAATTACTGCATCCTCTCTCCACCTGTGCTGGAAGGAATCTGAATTATTTGCCTGACAATCAGCTCCGGGTGTGATGAGACAGCCGTCCATCCGTCTGTCTGCCACAAGGGAGATCTGTCTGTTCAAGGTAGAACCATCCACAGCAAAAAGTCCGCATGGGAACCATCCCTTCCCCCTTTAAAAGGCAAAGAGAAAGCTTCCTCCTGTGTCGAGTGTGAGCAAACAGGTCAGGGCTGGGTTTTTTTCCCCCAATTTCCAAATAGCCGGATGTTATTTTTATCCCATTCCTGTTCCCGTTCACACCTAACCTACATCGGGCTGTTCAAAGTTGAGTCCGGGGCTCAAAGGCAGCCATTACCCGGAGGAGTTCAGCAACAAAAAAAAAAGGCACCAGAAATGCCATTTTGTGCTGGAAATTTCAGAAAGCTGAAGTCTGGGGTTCGTGCAGAGCTTTCACAGTCATTAACGGGAACAAACCCAGTGATGGATGCGGTCGTTACCTACGGCAACGCTCCCCCCAACCTGCTTCAGAGCTTCTCCAGGAGGGGGTCTGGATCAAAAGCAAGGATGGGTCGAACCTCAGCAGCCACAGTCAAATTCAAACCTGCTGTTAGTCCTAATATTTATTAGCAATTTGTTAAATTTCCACAGAATGATCTTTATTTTTTAAAAATTATAATCGATACAAATTTCTGGTCGTAAAATGCCAAGACGCCTTTGCTTGAAGGATCCCAACGCTGGTTTTGCATGAGATTTTCTCTCTCCTGGGGTGTCCGAGGGCAAATTTACATGAGAGTCTGCAAAAACCCAGATGTGTGCTTGATACCAGATTTTTCAAAGCCTGGCCCAAGCCCTGACAAATCATCTGCGTCGTTTTTCAGTCGGTGCTGGCACAGGCGCCCTGACCCTCAGAACAGCCGCTCTCTCCAGTCACAGAAGCGATGGGGAAACACAGCCATCACCAACTGGAGCAAATATATTGCTCCTCCAGCCTCCTACCACCTGAGAAAATAAGTAATTTTTCCCTTTTGTGCTAATATAAATACCATTAATGTCTCAGAAGAGTCACCAAGTGAAGCAAACACCTTCCTTGCAGAAACGTGAGGGCCAGACACTATTATTATCACCATTTTTGTCCGTCCTCCTCCAAACTTTTGCATGTTCTTTCCACTCTTCCAAGGGCAGCAATTTTCTTTTTTGTTATGAAAAAGGGATCCTGGGTTTCAGAGGCTCTAAGCACTCAGAAAACAGAGTAAAAAACCAGTGCTGTTTCTCCCCCCACAAGAAGAACTGCAGGAGGATCCAGCCCTGCCTTGAGCATCAACCAAACCCATCACACGCCCCATTCCCATTAAGAGAAAATATCTTTGGGGATTTTTCTCATCCATTTTGCAAGTGTAAATTCCTACTGAATAGCTCCTTCAAATACAGAGAAGCATTAAAAGCAGTTCATAATGCCCCAGTTTTATAAAAAAAAAAAAAAAAAAAAAAAAAAAGCCAGCCCTCCCAGTGCGCAACTGGTCCAGAGAGCTAGCTCTGCTCCTTACCTTGAGCCAGATTCCTTTTTGTAGGACAACCGGCATAACTCCTCACAATAACCCTAAAAATATCTGCATTGTACGTCAAATTCTATGAAGCCGAATGATTTCTTCGAAGGGGGAAAGAGAGACGCAGTCACCACGATACCGGAGTCGAGCAAAACCGAGAAAAGACTAAATCAACTGAACCGTTCCCAGCAGCAAATCTGCCTTTTCCTTATCAACTACCTTTCAGTCATTCGAGGAGTAACACCCAAATTTTGAGACCACGTTGACTCTTGGCTACTAGAATCTGGCACACGCGGTCTGCGCAAAAGCCAGGTGTGTTTAATTCCCCCCCCCAAAAAAAAGCAAGCGCCAGTCCCGAGCATCCGAAAGCAAATACAAACAGAACGTGTGCCAAGCGAGCACAACCCCGGCCACGCTCAAAGCTCCCACGGACCAGCGGAAATACAGAGTGTAATGCCAAGAGGCTACAAAAAAAAAATAAAGAAAATCATAAAAGCCACCTAAATCCAAGTCCCTCTGTGCATTTCGGAAGCCCTACAGCTTCTAAAACCTTCTGGCTACCCAAACTGTGCTCATGGACTACTAAAAATTTTAATCAAGATAGAAGGTAATTATAGTTAAATTGTTCTTTTGCTGGCAAAACATCTAGCACAGAAAGTAAATAATGTTATCAGCCCAGGGAAAAAATAAATAAGTAACAAAGAGGTGTTTTTGCCAAAGTAAACTGTGGCTACTCAAGGAGGAATCACCAACAGAGCTGCGTGCCAAGGTTTGCACCACTAGCAAGCCCAGAGCCAGCTCTGGTGGCCACTCGCTGGGCTACCAACCCACGAGGTGGAGCTGGCACCCTGCTGCCTCTCCACGCTCCTAAGGAGCCGGGTGAGATTAAAACTGGGAGTATTTAATTAGAACAGAGGCGACTTAAGACTGTCAGTGCCCATCAGCCGCCCAGCTCTCAGCCGGGGGAGCATCCGCAAAGCTTTCCCTGTGGCAACCGGCTCTTCATGCCGCGATTCCTGCAAATGAAGCCAAACCTCGGCTGAGACCCAAATCATAGAATCACAGAATGGTTTGGGTTGGAAGGGACCTTAAAGACCATCCAGTGCCACCCCCTGCCCTGGGCAGGGACACCTCCCACCAGACCACGTTGCTCCAAGCCCCCTCCAACCTGGCCTTCAACCCCTCCAGGGATGGGGCAGCCACAGCTTCTCGGGGCAACCTGGGCCAGGCTCTCACCACCCTCACAGCAAAGAACTTCTTCCCCACATCTCAGCTCCATCTCCCCTCTTTCACTGTCAAACCCTTCCCCATTGTCCTAGGGCTCCCCTCCCTCATCAAGAGTCCCTCCCCAGCTTTCCTGGAGCCCCTTGAGGGACTGGAAAGGGCTCCAAGGTCTCCCCGGAGCCTTCTCTTCTCCAGGCTGAACCCCCCCAACTCTCTCAGCCTGTCCTCCCAGCAGAGGGGCTCCAGCCCTCCCAGCATCTCCGTGGCCTCCTCTGGCCCCACTCCAACAGCTCCGTGTCCTTCTGCTGTTGGTGGCCCTAGAGCTGGAGGCAGCACTGGGCTGGGGGTGTCTCCCCAGAGCAGAGCAGAGGGACAGAATCCCCACCACCACCACCCTGCTGGCCACGCTGCTGGGGATGCAGCCCAGGGTGTCCACACTGTGGTGCCAGTCCCGGCGTTGCCAAAGTGCTCAGAAACGGGCTCAAAAACACCCTTGGCGGCCATCGAATTTCCTTGGCCTCCTCGGGAGCAACGCAGATGATAGTAAGACGGTACTTGTTTGCAAGGTCCATCAAGTTTCCAGCGCCGGCGTTGCCATGTGTAGGTCCCTCTCCTAATGACCGGCGCTGATACGGATTTGCCTGGGATTGTCATTGAGACAATCTGTCCGGAGCCAAGTCCTCTGCCGGGGACACGGGCTCCTTACATCACCGAGTGCCAACTCACCGGCTACCGTCAAGGAGAGCACATAAGCCCTCAATACCAGCCTGGAAAAAAACCCTCTTTTGAGACCCTCAAGTCCTTGAGCAGTTAAAAATACACGTATGATATTATATACAGCAAACCTGGCGCCTTCCTCTCAACAGGTCCACGGTGGGATGGTTTCTTGGCCGACTCGAGGGGGTCCCTGGCTAAGCTTGAGCAAAAAAAAGGAAAAGAAAAAAGCCGAGGTTTACAGCAAAAACAGCTGCAGCCGCTTTAAAAACCAAAGGAGACGGGAGGGGATTCTTAGATGTCAGCAGGCAGGGAAATTCTCCACCTGTTTCGCAAGGTTAGGGAGCTGCCAGCGCGGCCACTAATAGATCATTAATACAAGAACAGCGGGGGCTTTGTGCCAAAGGCAAATTCCCCCCCCCCACCTGCTGGGGAATGTAAATCTGACCCCAGCAGCGGCAGGGGAGGGGGGGCCAGCTCCCATTTTAAAGCTACTTTTAAAGCAGACGTGATTTCGCACATTGCGTACTTGGAAGTTCTCGCTGGGGACGACGTCGGGAGGCAGGAATCGGCTGCTCCACGTGGGAAATCTGAAGAAAATAACACCCAAAACCGCTCGGTTTGGAGCCCAAGCGCCGTGGTGGGAGCGGGCAGAGCCCAGCCTGTTCCATCGCAGCCAGGAAAAGGCGGTCACCATCGATAAAGGAGAATTTGAGGACTTGCGATCTCCACTGCAGCACAAAAAAAAAAAAAAAGGCCAATTCACACACAACAGGGGTCTGGGTGTCTCTTCCCATCTCACGCCTTCATGCTTCCACCCGAGCTCCATTCGCAGGGGAGCAAAATAGCACCGGGTAAACCATTTTCACGATGTGCTTACTCCAATATTTGACATTTATACCCACCTATCACCTTCTAACCACAGAGAGGCGCAGACGGTCTGAAGGGAGCCGCAAACTAATTAAAATCTTCCCGGCGGCCACACTGCACATCGGCCACAGCAGTTTTCTTGCAAACCAAAGAGGAAGTAGCCCCCAAAAAACGGGATAAATAGGTTCTAGCAATGCTTCCAGAGCAGCTTCACAGACCTCCATGTGCCAGGGATGGAGCTCGATGACAGGAGCGCCCCCCCCCCCAGTTATTGCTGAACCAGCAAAACCAGTCCTCTGAGCTTCTGTTTGGGGTCTTCCTATGGGAAACCTTTGAGATATGTATCTGAAACATCACTTCTGGGATAATATTCACACTGCTGTTCGAGAAGCCATTTTACCACATTCGCTAGACCTCAGTAACTGATAAAAGGGAATGTTTTCTATGGAACAGAAGGCTATGGAACTGAAGACTCTTACTGGGATCACTGTTGACACCTCTTCCCTCTGTTTTCCTGAACCACTTGTCTGACACAGGAGAGATCATAGATTTATCAAACAGTTTAGGTGGGAAGGGACCTTAAAGCCCATCCAGTGCCACCCCCTGCCCTGGGCAGGGACACCTCCCACCAGACCACGTTGCTCCAAGCCCCCTCCAACCTGGCCTTCAACCCCTCCAGGGATGGGGCAGCCACAGCTTCTCGGGGCAACCTGGGCCAGGCTCTCACCACCCTCACAGCAAAGAATTTCCTCCTCCTATCTAACCTGAATCTCCCCTCTTTGAGTTTAAAACCCTTCCCCCTTGTCCTAGGGCTCCCCTCCCTCATCCAGAGTCCCTCCCCAGCTTTCCTGGAGCCCCTTGAGGGACTGGAAGGGGCTCCAAGGTCTCCCCGGAGCCTTCTTTTCTCCAGGCTGAGCCCCCCCAACTCTCTCAGCCTGTCCTCCCAGCAGAGGGGCTCCAGCCCTCCCAGCATCTCCGTGGCCTCCTCTAGACTTGTTCCAACAGCTCTGTGTCCTTCTGCTGTTGGTGGCCCCAGAGCTGGACACAGTAGATCCTTGCACACTCTCACCAGATCCATCTCAAAGCAGGAAAAGTGCTTTAAATCGTGTCTTACGACCACCACCACTGCAAAGGTATTCACTGAAGCGGGGGAAGCACTCGGCAACCAGGAGATTGATGCAGGTTTCTGGAGAGCTAAACCCCACAGGCTCGCTCTGGCAGCAGATCCAGGCTCCCGGCTGGAGGAGGTGGTGTTACTCAACACGCTCACATCCACCGCTGCTCCTAATGCAAACACAGCCAGATCCTATTAAGGCTTTGGAGCTGGAGATGCTGCAGCGAGAGACAGCAGCGAGGTTTTCCTTTGGAGGCTGGAGGTCTGAAGCCCGAATGAAACCCTGACTTTCCTCCTCCCTCCCAGGTGTACTGAGATTTCCTCTTCCTACCCATTTTGAGGGCCCACCCTTCATCCTCCATCTCTGATCCATGCCATCCCAACCAGGGATGCTCTGGCTGCAGAGCTGCTCCCCATCCCTCCCTCTCCCTGCCCTGATGACTTTTCCCACTACACTTGACCTGGCTCCCAAATGCCATCGGCATATGCCTCCTGGGTGCCCCGAGCCTGGCAGACTGGCCTCCGATAGCTGTTTGGAGCCAAGTCTTGCATTATAGGATAATGCTGATGCCTTTACGTAGCCTGTTTCCTCGCTCCCGCTGCTTAACGATGTCTAATTCCATTAGCATCCAAGACATTAACGCGCTGTAGGTCTAGTAAAACACACCCACCATCCCAACGCAAGCGGCAGAGGATCCAACACGGAACACCTGGAAAACCAGCCAAGTCGGGAAGGATCCCAGACAAATATAGGTCTCCGAGGAGTATCTTTAGATTAGCAGGCGGCTCTGCCCCCATCGAGACCCCAGGATTTACCTAAATAGCTCCTTTCATCACAGCTCCCGGCGTTTTAGTGCTATTTTAAGCCAGCACCCTGCCCTACTTCCGAAGGAACAGCCTTCTCCTGCCCGTGCAACCCAAGGAGCACCAACACCATCACAGAGACAGGAGAAAAATCCCTCTCAAACTCCGTGCTTCCATTATTAAATGAAAAAAAAAAAAAAAACCCTATTTTGCCACTGTACCAGGCTTATGGGGGCTTCATTTGTTCTAATTGCAGCCTTGGAAGGGGGGAATGGGATTAACCTTTCCCAGGCTGAAAGAAGAACTATCATATTAAAGATGGGGGGCTCTGGAGGGACACGGCCTTCCCTCCTTCCCCGTCCCACCTCCAGCATCTGGTGTTATTCTCGGACGAAATAAATAAAAAGACAGCCCAATCTGCTTTCCCCGATGCCTTATCGCAGTTTTCTAAATAGGTTTTAGTAGCCAAGGCTAGGGCTGGGGTTCAGGTTTTGCCACCAGCGGTGCCATTTCTGTTAACTCACACGGCAGCAGAGCTTCTCTGCTCCAGGCTATAAAGAAACCGGGTTCCGGGAAGTTTCTTAGACTAAAAAAAAGGTATCGCCAGCTCTTTTGGGGGCAGATGAGGGCTACATGAAGCATATCAGAGCCAAAAAGCTTGCTTTACCCTAAAATGTTTGCAGAAGTGGCACTTGGCCACTTCTGATTCATTTTTCGGATTAAACGCCACGTAATCTGGCAAAATCAGCACCAATTCTGCAACCCCCCCAATCTCAGCGCAGGCAGAAATCTGCCCTTTTTCTTAGCACACCCCATTTACAAATAAGGAAGCATCTTTCCCGCAAAATACCCCGTTCCCAAGTATTTGGGAGAGATCCTACGGGGCCGACGCTTTAAGGGGTATCTACACTCCAGACCTTCTTGAGCTCTCTCCAGACAAGTTGCTGTTGGATGACACAACTTGCTTTTTCGAGATCCCACCGCCGCGTCTTGACTCAGCTGGTATTTGCACTTTTCCTCTGGCAGGCCCGAGGTCTGAGGCCACGCACCTTGGCCTTTAATCTCCATTTTTAGCCATTTTCGCAGCTCTTTTTTTGTTTTGTTTTGTTTTTTTTCCCCAAGCCTTCCTTATTAGCTACAAAACTCAACAAACTAAACCAACCAAAGCATCACAGAACATAAACACGAAACAAACAGCGACCTCGGTGATGGTGCTGTCTATTTTTTTCTTTTAACAACCACAATTTCCCTTGTATTTAAGATTTGTCTAAGCCTTCCCTTGCTTCGCGTGCCACCACAAAGCTACTTTGACTTATGCATGGGTGTGATCCGTTATAAAAAATTCTGCGCAGCTCCCAAGGGGAGAAAGCCCAACGCTCAACCATCCCACTGCATTTCGGGACCTGTAGTTTATGTTAAAAACAAGGTAAAAAAAAAAGAAATCGACACATTTTTCATAAAATGAAAGCGTCGACGAAGCAGCTTGGACACTGATGTATAAGAAAGCATCATGTCAGGGGTTGTACACCCCCCAATATATACTTTAAATCTTCCAATGAGGAAAAAAACCAAACTAGATACACGCCTGAAAAAGCCCAAGTGCTTACGAAAGGACAGCAAAGCACAAACTTGGTAAAAAAAAAAACCCCAACTTATTTTTTGGTGTTTTTTTTTTTTTTTTTTTTTTTTTAAGAGGACACGTTTAGCTACACGGTCTCAACACCGGTCCCAGCTTTACCACCATGAATATCAACTCAGTGGCTCCGTCTGCCCGTCTACAGAAAAAGAAGAAACCCAGTTTTTTTATTTCGTAAAACCCAGCCCGGGCACTATTGAAGCGTACAGGGGGGGGCACACGAGGAACTTCACCACCAAACACACAACGGCTGCCAAAAGGAGGGTACCAGCTCCTCGTTCACCAGCTGTGTAACAGTACAACGCTTTACTAACACACACACGGAGAAAAATAGCTCTACATTATTTGTCCTGGCTCAGCCAGGTGTATAAATACCGATATCGTGGGGGTTTTAAATAATTTTTCATGGATGGGACTGCAGAGACAGGGAGCTGGGTTGCCTTCTGTCGTTCAGCCACACTCACGTGTCTTTGGAAAGGATTTCTGCCTCCCCGAGGACGTCACACCTCGCAGGCGTGATGTGCTGGAGGTGGATGGAAGCGGGATCACTTCTGTGCCACGAAAAAGCTCGGCAGGTTTATTTTCTCAGGGCACAAAAAGGCACCCAACCTTCCTGAGCTGCAGCATCCAACCTACGTGCTCCAGGGGCATCGCAACAGCCCAAACCAGCCCAAAATCGCATCCGCCTGCCTGAAAAATGGTGTCTTTCACAGAACGTGGATCCATCGGTTAATTCGAGCCTAAATTGGGGCTAAAGTAGATAATCAGACCTCGCAAATCACTCCGATTTCCAGCATAACCACCCCGAGCGCTCTCCTGGGAGCACCCAGTTTGAACATTAACGATCCCGGTTACCACCAGTTTGCCGCTAGAATTGGGCCACTAAAAAGCAATTCCCGCCATACCCCAAAATGAAGAGTTTTTAATAACGAACACGAAGGTACCCGCGTACAAGTTTAAGCACAAAACACAGGGAAATGGAAACACTACATTTCTCCTGACTAAACATAATTATAGTTACCACTTCTGCAGGGCTCTAGAGATGTAAATATATAGGTTAAACATAGTTAAAATTCTACATCCTACTTAATTGTAGGCATTTCCAATTGAATGAAATTAGCTTTTATCTCCAGGTTTTAAATTATTAATAACCGCGAACAATGTCACCACCTTTAAACAATAATCACAGCCAGGGAAAAAAGCTATTCCTCCCCAGATTTCTAGAGGCGCTGGAATCGGTGTCTCGAGGGGAAATCAAACGTTTTTCCTCCACAAATTCCTGCGGCTCCCGGAGCATCGACGCAGGGAGCGAGGAGACTCCAGCCAACGCCACCAGCCCTCACCCCACCACAGCTAGGGATTAATTACCAAAAAAATTAGCAGGGGGATTGTGGATGTGGCAGGGTTGTAAAGCCCTCCGCCTCCAATCGTGAGGATTCCTGATGGGATTTCCCGGGAATGTGGAAGCCGGAGCAGCGGGGACTCAGCTGAATCATAATGGCTGCATTGACATTACCTTCCCCGAACAAGGCCAAACCTAAACGCCGGCAGCTGCCCGGGATTTAGCAGGAGATTTACGGTTCTCACCGCTGCCTGAGAGACCTACAAAATCCCCCCCGGACTCTGGGGAAAGACCCCGGCTCCCCCAAATCCAGCTTGATTTGATAGGGGTGTGGGGGACACACACACACACACACGCAGGTGACGAGACCCCCAAAAAATAATAAACCACCCATGGGGCAGAGCTAACCAAGCCCCCAAGGACCTCAAAGTCCGGGCTGCCACCCTCGGCCACTTTCCCTTCGTTTAAGGCCACGGTTATTAACATCTAAACATGTGATCGGCCACATGACAAGCTAAAAAAATCACTTGGACCCGGCCGGAGGAGAAGGTAGAGATGGCAGCGTGCATCTCCCTGGTGCCGACACCTCCAGAGCCCTAAATCCTAATTATTCCTGGGAAAACCCTCCTTTTTTATCAGCCAGGATATCAGGAGGGGGGTTCTATAACTGGGACAACTGGGTGGCCGAGGGCAAGTTGAAGCCCGAAGGCGGGCAGGGGATGGCCCCCGGTGAGTGGGGATGGGAATGACACCGGATCAATTAGGGCAGGGAAATAAATGTCCAGCATCCCAGACTCCCCCTAATCCCGGAGTTTCTCCGTTAACGGGTTTCTCTCCTCGTTAACCGCTTCGGTGTCTTCTGCTCTTTCAAAAATAGTACTTACTATAACGGGGGTTGAAGAGGGGGCCAGCTGGCACCCACCCGGGGGCATCCAAAGAGCCAACTGGGTTTTGGGGGAGGAAGAAGGTGCCGGAGTGAGGAGCAGGGGGGGCTCTCCCCCCCCAAAATGCTCTAGGGGAGATGTAAAGGAAGACCAGTGTGTGTGTGTGTGCATGTGTCCCCAAAGCAGGGTCTCGGTGTGGGTGGGAAGGAGCACGATGCCCACCTGGGCTGGCACCCTGCCCTCCTCCTCCTCTGGGCACTGGGCTCTCCCCAGGATGGGGATCCCCCCCCCCGCCTCAAGCAAGGCAGGGATGCCCCCCCCAACACCCCTTGCTGTGTCTACAGCCCCGTGGGGCTGGGGGTCCCCCAACCCATCACTCCCCCATCCTTGCATTGCACCAGGGAGAGGACCTGCACCAGAAAAAAAGGGGGGGGGCACAACTGCTCATCTCCTTAGACCAGGCGTTCCCCCCCACCCCAGGTCAAAAATGACACCCGCCAGAGCAGGTTCCCCCCCCCCCACAGGCTCCCCTCAGAATAGAGATGTCACCCCCAAAGACCAAAGCCGCCCCCCCAGGCTCCTCCACAGAGGCTGCTGCCAGACAAGGGTTGCCCCCCCCAGCCCCCCCAGGCCTGTGTCCCCCCCTCAGGGCTCTCCCTTAGGAGGGGTGCCGCACCAGCCGTTCCAGGCACCCCATCCCCCCCAAAAAAGGCTCCCCCATCTCGGGGATGCCCCTCCCCAACGGTGTCCCCCCCCCCCCCCCAGGGATGTCCCCCACAAAATCAGCCTCCCCCCTCACCAGGGGCTTTCCCAGCTCGGGCACGCCTCCCCCACCAAAAGGTCCGTGTGCCCCCCGGACTCCCCCAGCCGGGGGATAATGCTCCAAACCCCTCTCCCTAACGCCCCCCCCCCCCCATTGGGGATGCCCCCCACAAACTGCCCTCCCTAACGGTCCCCCCCCCCCCCCCGCAGGGCTCCCCAACCTCGGGGATGATCCCCCCCAAACCGCCCTCCCTAACGGTGTCGTGTATCCCCCCCCCCCCCCCCGGGGCTCTCCCAGCCGGGGGATGCCCCCCCCTCAACGATCCCCCCGTCCTTTCCCCGTAGGGTTCCCTCAGTCGGGGGATGCCCCCCCCTCGCCCCCCGCAACGGTCGTTCCCCCCGCAGGGCTCTCCCAACCGGGGGATGCCCCCCACACACAACGGTCCCCCTCCTCTCCAAGGGCTTCCCCAGCCCGGGGACGCCCCCCCTCCAAACCAGCCCCCCCCACCCTAGGGGTTCCCCCCCCTCCCCAGCGTTTTCTCCCCCCTCCAGGGCTGCCCCCCCAAACCAGTCGTGTGTCCCCCCCCTCTCTCCTTAAGGGTTACCCCCCACCCCAAGGGTGTCCCCCCCCTGCCCCTACGCGCCCCCCCGGGCAGACAGGGGGCGCCCTCGCCGCCCCCGGCCCCTCACCCTTGACGATGCGCTCGGTGGTCGGCAGCTTGTTGTGGCCGCGCCCGGACATGGTGGTTGGCGGTGCCGGCGGGGGCCTCTCCCGGCCTTTTTACACACACACACACACACCCACCCACCCCCCCTCCTCCAAAAGGAGGGGGCCGCGGGGTGCTCCCGGCGGCTGAGCGGGCCCCGGCGGCGGTGCTGGGGACCCGCTGGTCGCCCCGGTGGCGATCGGCTCCCCGCTGCCCCCCCCCGCGGCCGCCGCCGCCGCCACACCGCCCTCCTTCCCTCAGCCCCCCCCCCCCCGTTCCGCGATCTGCGCAGGCGCCGCTGCGCGCCCGCCCCGCCCCTCCGCGCCTGCGCCCGGCGTCACGTGTGTGTGTGTGTGTGGGGGGGTGTCCTCAGCCCCTTCCTGCCGCCATCTTGGAAGGGAAGGGGGTGTTGCTAGGCGACGGGAGGGGGGGGGGCAGCAAGATGGCGGGAGGCCTGTGAGGAAAGGGGCTGGGACGCCCCTTCCCACCCCTCTGCTCTGGGCCAGAGGAGAAGTGGGGGGGGGAAGCGTAGCAAGTGAAAATAAAGCTCCACACCACCCTCTTGGCAGGGCAGATTGAGAAATGAGGCACCGGGCACGCAGCGCTCACCCAGCCCAGCAGCTTGGGGGACGCGGGGAGGCGAAGAGAAGCATCGACACTCCCACCGCAAATAACAAGAAGGGCTTGAGTTTGAGGGCTGAGGGTGAGCCCAGCCAGCGCGGCTCGCTGGGTTTAATTTGTCTGCTGGGGTGGGTAACTGAGGCTGCAGGCATTCATCAAAACTGGAGGATTTTGCAGAAAAAAAACACTTGAAGCCTTGAGGTATAGGCCGGGAGGACTGCTGCCTGACAGCCCCTCTGGAAGCCCTGAGGAGGAGAGAGAGCAAGTCAGCATGCGTGCTGCGACCTCTCTTCCTTAGAATAGCATGTATTTTTAAAAACCACCACAGAATTTCAAGCTTTGTTTTCTTTAGCTGCAGCAGGGTTTCTAAAAATTGTGCTTGCCGCTCGGTGCTGGCAGCTTGAGGGTAACGGTATATAAAAAGACAAAAAAAAAAGTGAAGTAGAAAAGCAAAGTATGCTGCTTTTTTGGTTTATTTGGTTTTTTTTTTTTCCCTTCCCCTAATGCAGGGTGGAGAAACAAGGACAGAAATAACACTGCTCCCAGTCAGGCTCCCTCGTGTGAGCTGGAGAGGAATAAAACATCCCGCCGACCTGCTCTGAAACCTCAGCCTCACGTCAATTCTTGGAAATACATTTAAAAAAAAAAAAAAATTTACAAAATGAAATTAAAAAGGGCTTTTCAACTCTAAAGGCGATTCCTGGAGCGCCGTGCCACGCCGGCAGGCGGTAAGGGGAGGGGGGGGGGGGGGGGAGAATATGTCAGTGCCATCTTCCGTCGGCCGCGCCGCACTGCACAGCCCTGGAAATTGGGGCTGGAAAAGCGGGATTGCATCACCCAGCCCTTCCAGCCTGGCTCAAACCCTTCCCCTTGGAAAAAAATAAATCCTTGGAACCAGCAGAGATTCCCACCCCAGCCAGGGGGAGGTTTCCGTCACTAGAGCACGCTTGCAACCCTCCGTCATTACAGAATATATTTTATTTATGGAATTTTACAAATAACTTTACAATTCACGTGACATAAGTTATGTTCTTTGTTTCAACGCGTATCTCATACAACACCTGAGTTATTGAAATACTGAGATGGAACTTGAGCTTCGACCTGGACATGGGAAGGGAAACACGGATGAAAAAAAAAAACCCACCCAAATAAAAATCCAAAACCAACCTCGATTTGGGTCATTTTTCCCTCCTCATCCTCCCACCTGCCCCATCCCTTCCCTGACGGCGGGTACCAGCCCGAGCCAGGGACGGTCCCTCTCTGTGAGGAGCCTTGTTTTTCCGAGGGGTTTCACCCCAAATCAGAGATTTGCAGATTTCTCAGCATTTGAGTCAGTTGATAAGAAACAGGATTAAAGTCGAAACGAGAAGACGACAGACTCAGGATCCCCGAGGGACCCGGGTTGGCTCCGAGGAAGCCAAGCATCATCCTTGCCACCTTTCCAGCCCTTGGGGACCTCCCAGGCACAGTCTGCAACCGCCTCCTTGTCCCCAGGGGACGGACAAGAAGATTTCCCCCCCCCCTTCACCGCCAGCACAATGGCTTTTCCATCTGTGCAGGGCTCCTGCCAGCCAGGACTCAGCCCTGGCAGTGCCGTGGCTGCCCTCTGCCCCGTGGAAAGGTGCCAGCGATACGGTGTTTTCCAAATACTTCCTTGAGAGAGGAAAAAAAAAAAAAAAAAAAAAAAAAGAGAGGGCACATACACCATTCAAAGGACTCAGTTTTTCCACATCAAATGGGTCAGCTCTCCAGCTCTCTGGAGCAGGGAAAGAGAGTTTCCAATACCACTTTCCTCCCGACTACTGAAAAACAGCAGCAACCCAAAGGATGGGGAACCACCACGAGGTGCCCAAGCTGGGATAGACCACGCTGCTTGGAAGTGGCTGCGTCCCACGGACCAGCCGAAGTGGGAAGAGTGACTTACGATGACCGTCCACACGGCCAAGAGACGCTGCATGGGATAAAGCAGAGCCCTTCTCTCCTTGAAGGCATCACCCAAGGACCGAGTGGAACCTCTGGGTTGAAGGATGCTCCCCAAAAAGGCTCCCTGCTCCTCGACACGCTGATATTTTAACCTTCTGGGTGCAGAACAAAGCCAACAGCCTCCTGGGTGCCAAGGGGACAAAGTCAAAGCCACCAAGAGCAGAGGTGCCGATCCACAAGGATACTGGGCAGTGCCACATCTCAACAGATGGCAGAGACCTACAGACTTGGGGACAACTGAGAGGAACGTCATCCAGCTGGTTCCTAAGGCAAATGAGGAACTACAATGAGGTGCTGGCAGCCAGCGATCAATCCAGGGATGGCGCTGAGCCTGCCAAGGTCTGTCTGAGGTCTCCTGTCTCTCTTGGATGGGCAGGAAAAAGACGCCGGCGCATCGTCCAACGGGGGTGGAAAGGAAGGTGTGGAAGCCCCAGCTCCAGCCCCCAAGGTGGCAGGATGGCTGTCACCCTGTCACACGCACCCGTGGCCACCCGCACAGGCAGAGGAGGACGCTCCATGACAAGCCACCCCCGGCACGTCCACCAAAGCACTTCTCAAAGCACCTTCACCCCCATCTGGCGCCATACCCACGAGGGTAAGTCGCCTAAAATCAGCGTGGCCACAAACTCACTGCTACCAGGGGCGGGATAAGGTTTGGGCGTGGACGAGGGGGGACAACAGGGGAACCTCAAGTGACACAGGTGGGGTGGGCAACATTATCAATATGATAATTAGTCAATTCACCTAGTGAATCTGGGGAAAGCCAGCCCAGAAGCAGAGCTGTGAAGTGCCTCATCACACCCTTTCTCTGGCTACTCCCTAAGGCTGGGAACACACAACCTAAAGAGGTTCACAGTCTATTTTTTTTTTTTTTTTTTTTTGTAAAAATAGCCCCCCACCCCACCCTGAACCTCAGCAACTCAGCAGCATCAGCGTTTAAAAACTGGTGTCCGTCCCCAG
Source organism: Numenius arquata (assembly GCF_964106895.1). Classification (NCBI taxonomy): domain Eukaryota; kingdom Metazoa; phylum Chordata; class Aves; order Charadriiformes; family Scolopacidae; genus Numenius; species Numenius arquata. Next base: position 2,328,966 of record NC_133601.1, on the reverse strand, counting down.
GTGTCGACGTGAGCTTGGTCACAGTGTAAGGACTGATTCCCGGGCTGGGGAGCCTGTGGCCAGGCAGGGACTCGCCATCCTGCCTCTGTCCTTGGGCCCTTCTCACCAACATCGCCCCACAGCTGCCCTCACGGAAGGAAAAGGGGTTCCCCCCCTCTCCCCATACAGCAGCAGGGACCTAAGGGAGGTGAGGGCATCCTCACGCGTCAGTCCGACCCACACGAGGTGCGGTTTGGTGTCCTCTGCTCCAAGCGCTGACGCCCAGAATGTGCTTTAAAATAAAAAATCAAATTCTCTTCACCCTGCACTTCCCAGGGCGTCGTCTGGGCTGCCAAGGCAGAAAGGGAGCAAAACCAGTGGTGGCTCCGGAGAAACACTTCTGAAGACAGCAAGGATGATGCTCGAATCACAAGCTGTGGCTCCTTGAGCCTCCTCTTCCTCAGCAGCCCAAGGGTAACTCTCCAAGAAGGGTCTGTCCCAGTCTGTCCCCGTCACACACCTCCTGAAAAGGGGTCAGGAGAGCATCACGTCCCATTAGAAGGGAGGGGAGGCAACACAGCGAGAGGAGCTCCCATCTCCCAACTCCATCCTTCCCGGGAGACACGAGGAGAGAAGGGATATGACACTGGGAAAAGATCCTCCGGTCAGTTCGGTCCTACCGCAACAGGGGATGAAGCTCCCCCTCAGCCTTCAACCAAAAGAAAATGAAGTCTGTGGAATAGCTTTAAAAGCAAATGCCTCTTCTTCTGTAGTGTGAAGTCAGTGCCCGCACAAGGTACCATCGTTTGCTTGCAGCAGGAAAAGGAAATTAAAAAAAAAAAATAAAAAAAAATACCCCTTCCCCCCCCAAAATAACCCCAAACCCCTGGAAAAACTGGACCAGGGCTGTGAGTCGGGCTGATCCTACCCGATCTGGATCTGGCCAGAGTACATGGTGAGCAGCACCATGATGGTGAAGCCCGTCAGCAGCCCCGCGTTCTGGATGGCGAAGGTGATGAGGGCGCTGCCGTTCTGCTCATCCTCCCGGCTCACCTCATTCATTTCGGGGAACTGCGAGGGAAGAGAGAGTGATGGCGGGGCTCAGTGACTGGAGCGGCTCCGTCCTTCCCAGCCCTGCTCACTGCTTCCCACCCCACATCATCACAGAATCATGGAATGGTTTGGGTTGGAAGGAACCTTAAAGTCCATCCTGTCCCACTCCCTGCCCTGGGCAGGGACACCTCCCACCAGACCACGTTGCTCCAAGCCCCCTCCAACCTGGCCTTGAACCCCTCCAGGGATGGGGCAGCCACAGCTTCTCTGGGCAACCTGGGCCAGGCTCTCACCACCCTCACAGCAAAGAACTTCTGCCCCACATCTCAGCTCCAGCTCCCCTCTTTCACTGTCAAACCCTTCCCCCTCCTCCTAGGGCTCCCCTCCCTCATCAAGAGTCCCTCCCCAGTTTTTCTGGAGCCCCTTGAGGGACTGGAAGGGGCTCCAAGGTCTCCCTGGAGCCTTCTCTTCTCCAGGCTGAACCCCCCCAACTCTCTCAGCCTGCAAGCCCATCACAGCAAGTATTTGCCACCCATCCCGCGGCTCTCAGCCGGGGTCACCGCACCACCAGCGCAGGCAAAGCAAAGCAAAGACAAACACTGGCGACCACAGACAGCATCTTTGTTGGTCAGGGGGACAGAGCAAATACCCCCCTGTGCTCTCCGTGCCTGACTTGCCCCCAGGCTCTTCCTCCAGGCCAAAAACCCCTGGCAAGGTCCTGACTATGCACCCCGGTAGCTCCCCCAGGCTCAGCATTTACCATGTCCGCCAGCGCGATGTAGAGAAACATCCCTCCAGCCAGAGCAAAGATCCAGTTGGCAGAGAAGTGGCTACCGGCCACAATCCCGAAAGCCAAGCCCACGTAGCAGCAGCAGGCGGAGATGAAGTTGAAGAAGAGCGCTTGGCGGATGGTCATCCCGGCGTTCAGCAGGATGACAAAGTCCCCTGCGGGAGAAGAGGACAGGGACGATGAGGAGGGAGGAGGCTGAAGAATCAGCACAGCCCCGAGGTCCATCGCCTGCTTTTGCCCGAGGTCAAGCGTGGGCTCCCCGTGGCCACTGGCGCCAAGCACTAGCCACACCAGCTACCTCCCTGCCAGCTCCTGGCCCTGCCTGTGCATAAATTCAGACATTTAAAGCCAAACCGCTGCCCGCCTCCCCCCTCCCAAACCAAGGAGGTGTTGGGTTGGTTTTTGTTTTTCTTCAGATGTCTCCATCTAAATTTAAATCTCAGACATCATATTACCTCGTTATTTTTAGAGCGGCGATTACTCAGTGTAGTTTACAGCCTCGCCTTTCCCTTTCCATCATTACTCTGTTTATTCCAGAAAATTGCCTTTTTCTCTCGAGAAATAACGAGCGGGACCAGGGAAGCGGCACGTTTAGCCTTAAAGGGGGGCAGATCCCAGAGCCTTTGTGGCATCTTTTTCCGAGGACTGACGTACCCAGCTCGTGTGGGAACTCCTCGCAGAGGATGGCCACCGAGGTGCTGATCCCTTGGAAGACGGAGACGGTGAAGGAGGCCCCGATGGCCAAGCCGTCGATGAAGTTGTGGAGGCCGTCGCTCAGGGTGATCATCCACGCCAGGGTGCCGATGTCCGAGTACCGCACCTCCTTCAGCCAGTAACACGCGCTCTGCGAGGCCTGTAGATCCTGCCACGGCACCCCAAAAGCAGAGGCTCAGCACCCAGATGGTCTTGGAGGGGGGGGGGGGGGGGTCACCCCTCCTTCCACCGCCCAGGAGAACCCACTCCAACACGCAAAAAACCCACACGAGGCTCAACCTGAGCCATTTGCTTTCCATCACCCGTGGAGGATTTTATCAGGGAGGTGCAATGGGCTTCAAAACCGCCCTTTTTTATTAACAGACTGTTTTTTTTAGCACATACGCCCCCGTAACCCCATGGGGGGAGGCACTAACCTGGACGGAAAGGGATCCCACCACAACCTTCTCATCCCCGGAGGGGGTCTTGCACTCCAGCTCGCTGGTTATGTGGGGGATCATGTGGTCCAGGTCCCCGTTCTGCAGCTTCTCGGTCACCCCGTCCTCCTGGTCCTTCTTGGATGGCAGAGCCTCAGGGCCGTAGTGGCTGTGCCCGTGGTGATGCTGTGGGACAGGGTGGGGGCATTCACAGGTGTCACCCACCCCGGCCATTTCTGCTGTTTGCCACCCGATCAGCCCCTGCTCGGCCTCACCTGGTCCTTCTGCTTCAGGAGCATCTTCAAGACCTTCTCCGTGAAGAAGAAGAGGTAGAAGCCCCCGAACACCACAGCGGACTTGGAAACGTAATAATCTTCTTGTGGGTTGAATCCAAACGCCTGCAGGCAAAAGGGAGGACAAGTGACGGGACTGAGCACTGCCTTCTGAAGTCCTTCGTCTGCCTTCGCCCTGGCACCTCTGGGGTGACGCTGCCGCTTTCTGACCTCTCTCTACGCAGCAGCTGCTTCTGGGGCAGGCTCAGAAAATGCCTTTGAGCACCTTTAATCTCCCTCTCACCCCCAGCCCAGCCAGCTCTGCCCCAGGGCATCGGATCCACCACCCCACACCGGGGCAGGGATGCTAAAAGCAGGCTTAGAAAACCTCTCTCAGCGGAAAGGTGACCTTCCTGCGGGGCTGGAAAGGACAATAAAATAACATTTCTCTGCTTGAAGCACATCAGAGCTCTCCCTGGAGCCATTCCCTTCCAAAGAGGGGTGAAACGCCAGCTCCGTCCATGATCCCGAGGGCTTCCAGCCTCCATACTTCTCTCTCAGCTCCCCTCCGACGCCGCCTTCCCCTTCTCCAGGCCAGTGAGCGCCCAGAGAGAAAAACAGCCCCCGAGAGAGAGAGAAAAGGACAGACCCCATGGTCCTCACCCTACCTCGGGAATGAGCTGGAAGAGGGCGTTGGAGTAGAGAGTTCCAATCGCCAGAGCTATGAAGTAGAGGAGCAGCCGCTTGTAAAAGGTCTTCTTCATGAAGGGCACCACGCTGGCTCCCACCAGCGAGCAGAGGGAGATGACGGTGACGCAGAGGAAACCGTAACCCCAGACTGCGGCGTGCGCCCCCAAAACCCACCCCGGGGTGGTGGTGGGGGGAATGGGACGAGGGGAGGTTGTTGGAGGGAAAGGAGATCAACGTGGGGAAGGGGAGGGAAGGAATCCACGCCAAGAGGAGGGAGGGGGAGAGAGAGAGAGAGAGGGAGGGGAGAGAAGAGGACATTAATTAGTGATTGCTTGTTCATCTGGCATTGGTTCGAGAGGGATGAACCTGGTGCTGAGAGGCTCTGGGAACAGCAATTTGGGAGGGGTCGGAGGGACACCCCAACATGGAGCTTACCCCAAACAACTGAAAGAAGAGCCCTCCTTTGGAGCAAAGAGCAATTTTAGCTCTTTTTAGCTCTCTTTTCTCTCTTTTTAGACAGAGCTGAGTTTTGGCAGTGAGGCCATTTCGGAACCAGCACCCCAGCTCCGCTCCGTGAGGCCCCGCAGGACATCAGGCAGCCGTTCCAGTGCCACAGAGCACCAAGGACCCCCCCGAGCATCTCGTACGCTCCATCCTCACCCCACAGCCCAGAGAGATGCAGCCGCATCCCCACAAACCACGCTGGGATGCTCCGGCCGACGGCAAGGATGGAGCATACGTAAGGCATTTCGGTTCCTGGCAGATCAGGAAGTAGAGGTGCTTGGTTTTTATGTTCAGCAATTAAAAAAAAAAAATAAAATAAAATAAAATCACAGTTCTGGAGTTGAAAAACAGCCTTGAAAAAACATCCTACCACCAACACGTATGAGGCATTGGCTGCCCAAGAAGGAGCAGGCAATGCCAAGGGGTAAATCCCAGCGGCAGCAAAGGGTGCTCTGCTCAGAGGGAAGGTCGCACCTTAAATGCAGAGTTTTAAGGCTGGACGTGCAGGAGCTCGGATCCAGCTCGTCTCCCCGCCAGGAGATGGGGAAGGGCTCTGAGAAGCAGAGTTTGTCGGGACACAGAAGCGTGTTTCAGAGGTGTCCAATCTGAGAGCGCATGGCTGTACTTATTCAACTCCAGAAGTGTGCAATTACAACACAATTAATTTGCGATGTATCCGTCGGGCCCATCAGAGCACCAGGAAACCTCACGTAAGCATAAATCCTTGTGAGAACATTGGTCTTGTAAACCAGAGGAGGGGGGAAAAAAAAAAAAGGCAATTAAAACATCTGTAAAAGCTGACTGAACGGGGAGGAAGCTGGTGCTTCTCCGGGCTGTTCTCTGTGTTTTTACACTGATATTTTCTCCGCCTCGCAGGCTTTTCCATCCGGCTCATGCCATGAGCACTGCCACATCTCAGCGGCATCAGAGCCAGGCAGCGCATCCCTCCGAGGGAGAAAATCCCTTCCGAAGCAGAGACAGCCCATGGAGCAGGAGCAAACAGCTTCTCCCAGTGCCTTCCCGCACCTCAGACCTGGCCAGCAGCCTCGCAAGGACCATCGGGGCTGGAGGACATGACCTCCCCGCGCTGCCTGCACGCTCCAGAGGGTTTCCTGGTGCTCGGAGGGGGGTGAGAAAAGCCCTGCGGAGCCCCTGAGACAAGCCCTCAGCCTCGGGTGACGGAGGGATCGGTTCGATTCGGCAGAGGTTGGAGGCAGAAGAGGACGCCCGGAGAGCTGCCCTCGGAGACGGGAAGAGAGGCAGGGACTTTTCTACCGCACCTCTGGGATGAGCTGGAAGAGCGCGTTAGAGAGCAGCGTGCCGATGGAGAGCGCGATGAAAAACGTGAGGACCCGGCTGAAAAAGGCTTTCTCGGTACACGGTACGATGAAGACTCCGAGCAGGGAGGCCACGTTAATCATTGACACACTGAGAAAACCAAAGCCCCACACTGCGGAACGAGAAGAAACGAGGGCCAGACATTACCGAGGCTCTCGGTGCGGGGAGATGGGGAGGACTCCCAAACCCCGGGTCCGGGCAGGCGGAAAAGGCTGGCTCAGGGTCTCTACACCCCAACGCTGGGGCTGGAGCGTCTCTCCCTTTGCTCTGGACGCTTCAACTGTGACAATGACCATCATTTTTCTTGCAGGGCAGGTGGAAAAGAAGCCAATGGGTTACTTGGAAGAGGTTTTCCCAAGCCAACCCCGGCCTTGCAGCGTGGGAAAAGCCATTGCTGCGCTCAGGGCAGCCGATCCAAGACCTTGGGCATCGTCAGGGCCCGGATGCCTGGAATTTTATTTGCCTGGAGGTCAGTGGAGCCATCCCTTCCCACCCATGGGGACTCACAGCAAGGTCCCCATCATTCAGCTATCCCTCTGACCTGCAAGATCGGGGCAAAACCACGCTGCGAGCCCAAACCACACCGAGAAAAACCCATCAGGCCTGCCTCCTCTCCTCTCTGCAACTGTTCTGCAGGTCCTGGGGTGTCTCAGGTCCCCCCAAACTCCATGCCCAGGGCTGGGCAGTGCTCATGCTCCCCAGTTCCTTGCTTACCTTCGGCCGAACTGGGTCTGCTCTCCTCCGTCTGCTCATTTTCCTCATTTTCCAGGTTCTCGGAGGCGCACGCCCCGGACTCCAGCTGCTGCAGGATGGTGGGGCAAAACTCCTTGAACTCGCTGTGCCCCACGGCGGATCCCTCACTCAGGTTGTGGATGGCAAAAAGCTCGACGGAGCTGAAGCACTGGGGAAGGGAAAAGACAGACACGTGCCTTGAGACCCACCCCCTGCAGCTCTGCAAAGAGGATTTGGGGGTCCCCAGAGCCCCTGCCTTACTCGGGAGAGGTTCACCCGCTGTTGCGACCCCTGGGAGATGTTGGCGTGTCCCACTCCCACGTCCAGGCGGTTCAGCAGGGCCTTGAGCTGCTTCAGGCTGAGGGTTTCACTCTCGCCGTACCGCTGGAGGAGATCCTGAAGGAAGGAGGCCGCGGAGAGCCCCGGTGCTGTGGGATTCCTGCCTGCCCAGACCCGCGGGCAGGGGAGAAGGCAGAGCAGCAGGAGCAGGCAGCAGCCCCGGGGGCCTGTGCTGGGGTTCATAGTGTCTCAGGGATGCTGGAAAAGAAGCCACACATTGCCATCAGCTTTAGAATCCCCGGCGGCTCCGACCACCGCTCTTCCACCCCACAGCTCCATCAGGAGATGGCAGATATCTTCAGGGAGCCCCAGTCATAGAATCATAGGATCATCTAGGCTGGAAAAGACCCTTGGGATCATCGAGTCCAACCATCTACCCTACTCTACAAAGTTCTTCCCTACACCATATCCCCCAACACCACATCTAAGCGACTCTTAAACTCATCCAAGGATGGTGACTCAACCACCTCCCTGGGCAGCCTGTTCCAGTGTCTGATCACTCTTACTGGGAAGAATTTTTTCCTGATGTCCGGTCTAAACCTACCCTGTTGCAGCTTGAATCCATTCCCTCTTGTTCTATCGCTATTTGCTTGTGAGAAAAGACCAGCACCAACCTCTCTACAGTGTCCTTTCAAGCAGTTATAGAGAGCGATGAGGTTACCCCTCAGTCTCCTCTTCCTTAAACTAAAGTCCCAGCTCCCTCAATCGTTCTTCGTACGATTTATTCTCCAGGCCCTTCACCAGCTTCGTTGCCCTCCTCTGCACCCGCTCCAGCACCTCCATATCTCTCTTGGATTGAGGTGCCCAAAACTGGACACAATACTCCAGGTGTGGCCCCACCAGTGCTGAGTACAGTCCTGGGGGGACACAGCTTTGTGCAGTGCTGAGAGCACCCAGATCACAACATCTTTTCAACGAGCAAAACCAAGACCAGCCGCTTCTTCTCCACCCTGAGCCACCCCCCCCCAAGACCCCCAAGGACCCGACTCACCTCAGCCCTGTGCCGAGGGGTGGGGGGGCTGCCGGGACACGACTCCCGGAGGCTCTCCAGCTCCGCAAGCGCCTGGGAATCCCTGGGGAAGAGCAGCCAGAGGTCGAAAAACAGGCAGGAGGATGCAAGGGCTGCAATGAGGATCCTGCTCCTCCACCAGCGGCGCAGCCAGCAAACCCCAGCGCGGTTAATCCCAACGCCGGCTGCCGGATTCGGCTCTCCGGAGGGTAAGGAAGCCACGCACCGGCCCTCCCTGCCACGTAGGGTACCCCTTGTGCCACCAGGGCTGGGACACGCACCCCTTGGGGACAGCTGCCAACCCACACCAGCGTTGGGAAAACACGGGAGCCCAGAGGCCAGAGGTGGCCTTTTCATTAGGTTATATTTTAACCATGGTAATAACAATAACAGCCAGCAACTGTAGATGCCTTTATAGTATTTGCCTAGAATCAATCCTTGCCCTCTCCGTTCCTTTCATATACGCCAGGAATCAATAAAAGCAAGGTGACAGAGGGCGGGGGGAGCCGCCAGCGTGCGTGGGGTGCAAAGGAAAGGGGTTCGGAGCGAGGGTGGGAAGCTGAGCACGACCCGCACGTCCAACCTTGGGCAGCACCCAAGAGTCTGGAGCAGGGCCCGGGCTGCCTTCCTGGAAAAGCTTCACCCCAAAGGTGGACAGCAAATTTGGAATTCGTGAAGACAAACAGAAAATAATTTGTTAGCCGCCCTCTCCGTGCACCCAGCAGCCATCCCCCTTCCCAGCCCCAGTGGCTTTGGGGACACGCTGCCTTCGTGGTTTCCCCTTCCTGGTTTGCAGCCCCCGGGGATGGTTCCTGCACCGTTGGGGCTGGGGTCCCATCCAGCCCTGGCACAGCCCCCCTTTCCCCTCGTCCCGTGGCTGACGGCTTGCAGATTTCAGTCTCTTCCAAAAAAACCAGCCCAAGACATTTTTGAAGCCCGGCCAACTAATTGTTCTGAAAATAACCTTGAGCCGGGTTTACCAGGCATGATGCTGCCCGGGGTGGCCAGGCCAAGCCCAGCAGGACCCCGTTGCCCCTTTAAGACCCCCGTTCTTCCTCCAGGACCCCCCCTTCTCCCTCCAGGACCCCCCCATTCCCGCAGGTTTTACAAGCTTATCGCCACTTTGTGAGCTTTGTTCTCCAGGAAAGGCGCAGGCCTTGGAGGTTTTAGCTTCCTCTTGCCAGGGCTTAGCTGGGCTGCTTTGGCTTTAACCCCTTCTCCTCCCAAAACGGGGGGTGCCAAAGGGCTCCCCCTGCTCAGGAAGAGGAGGGGGGGGGTTACCAGAGGAACCTCTGCCTCTTCAGCAACCCCCAGCGAGACCTGGGCACCTTCCTCTTCCTCTCCCCTACCCAAACCCACCCTTCCAGATGGCTTCTCAATGCCCCAGGAGGAACAACTAGCCCGAATGGCCACGTGGGACATCTGGGGTGGCCAGTGACTCCTACAAGGTACACAGGAGCTGGCAACCGGCCCAGGGTGGCAAAAGACAGCGCCACATCCTGGGACGGGGACACGTTGGCTGCCTTTTCCCTCCCCGCTCCGGCTGAGTGATCCCCGACATCCCTTTGCCCCACCGGCAGCCATCCCATTATCGCCGGCCCCTGCCAAGGCACGCAGCCCCTCGCCAGTGCCAAAAATAACCTTTCCCCCCCCCACCCCACCCTGGGTTTCTCCCCCGGCTCCCCCAAAAACCAGGCAGAGCCTGGCACAGCCAGGGTGGAAAACCTGGACCTCAACTTTTCCCCAGCTGCCAAACAAAAGGCAGGAAACGGTTTGCAGGCAGGGGGTTGAATTGCACCCTTGGAATTGCCGTTTTAGGGAAGAAACGAGGTGGAAGAGTCACCCCTCGGGAAAAGAAGGGGCTCAAAGAAGATGAACCCAGAGGTCTTGGACCCCCCCCCAGATATAGCAGGGAGCCCCGGGCAAGGTAGGAGGGTGCCAACCCCCCCCAAACCCCTCCATCCTGGGGGTGCAGCAAACGCCCTGGGGATACAAACCCCTGTTGCCATCTCCCCATCGCTGGCTGAGTGGGACCCCCCCCCCCAAAAGCCCCCTACCTTCAAGGGCGTCCTCTCGCTGGCCACGGCACCCGCTGGGGTGGCCCCGGGGAGCCGCGGTGCCGCACACGTCCCGCTGCCTGACCTATTTTATCGCTCGCCGCCGCGCTGGGACGGGGCAGAGGGAACAAACCTCCGTCACGGGGAGGGGACGTCCCACGGGATATGCCCGGGAGCGATGCCAGCTGGAGAAGGGGCAGTGGGGAACCCCCAAACCCTTCCAGGTCTGCACCCCAACCTCTTGCCAGGGTGGTTTGCAGCCAGTGATCCCCACCTCCTTCTGGAGCAAAAGCTGCTCCACGTGTCTGGTGGCGAAGGCAGGACCTGCCTGCGGGCAGGGAGAGTTTCCATGCCCCCAGGCACGTCCGCACCCCCGAGGGACGGCAGCTTGCCCCTCTTTGGCCCCCCCAAACCACCTTCTTGGCCCTTAATTTCCCCCAAATCACTGCCCGCAGGCCCTGGTGGGGGCAGGCAGGCAGCAAAACCGGCTGCCCAGGAGCACCCCCACCCTACACGGGCCCCCCCAGTCCCTGCCCCATCCCCACACCAGTCCCCAGCCCCACACTCTGGACCCTTCACCCCCTGCCCCGGCCCAGACCCAGAGCTTGCATCGGCAGTGCCAGATCCCATAGCCAGGTCCCCCGCCCCATAGACGGGGTCTTCCACCCCATAGACGGGTCCCCCGCCCCATAGACGGGTCCTTTGTCCTATAGACGGGTCCTTTGCCCCACAGACGGGGGTCCTCCGACCCATAGACGGGTTCTTTGCCCCACAGTCGGGTCCTCCGCCCCATGGCCCACCGCTGCCTGCACCCTCCTCCGTCCCCAGACCCCATGGCAAGCCCTATAGCTTCCCCCAGGCCCTATGACCGGTCCCAGACCCCACGGCCGGTCCCTGCATCCTCATCCTTATCCCCATCCCTATGCCCATCCCGGGGCTCGGGGCCCGCCCCAGCCCCGTCCCCCGCCGCCCTCCCCGCGGTGCTCCGGCCCCGCAGCCGGTTCCCTGTCCGCTCCCCATCTCCATCGCTCCCCATCCCATCCCATCCCATCCCATCCCATCCCATCCCGTTCCATCCCGGCCCTACCTCCCGCTGCCGTCCTCGTCGTCGCCGCCCGGTCCCGGTCCCGCTCCCGCTCCCGGTCCCCGGCTCCGGCCCCGTCCCGCAGGGCGCAGGCTCGGCCGGCGGGACGGGGAGCGCTTCCATTGGTCGGTGTCACCGCTTGTCCCGCCCACCGCCCCCCCTGGCCCCGCCCACGGCTGTGCGGGTCAGCGGGCCCCCCACGGACTCCCCCGAAACACCCTTGGGGGGCACCGGCCGCCCCACGGATACCTTCCGGGGACACGGGGCACCCCGGCCACCCCCCCGGGAGTGGACGGCATGGCACAGACCTCCTGAGGGGCACCGGGCACCCCACGGACCCCCCCAAACACTACTCGGGGGCACCGGGCGCCCCACGGACCCCTCCCCGGGGGGACAGGGCACCCCACAGAGCCCAATCCCTGGGTATATGGCACTGAACAGACCCCACACAGACCCCCCAGGCACCCCCTAGGGGCACAGGGCATGCCACAGACCCCCCCCAAGCACCCCTCTGGGGCATGGGGCACCCCTCAGATCCCCCCCAAGCACTCTTTAGGGGGCATGGGGCACCCCATGGACCGCCCCCCCCAGGGGAATGGGGCACCCCATAGATCCCCCTGTCACTTTCTTGGAGGTATAGGGCACTGCACAGACACCCCCCCCCCAGGCACCCCTGGGGACATGGGACACCCCATGGACCCCCCAAAGCACCCCTTGGGGGTATGTGGCATCCTTCAGATCCCCCCAGGAGCACAGGGCGCCAATGGCCCTCCCTTAGGGGAATGGGGCACTGCACAGACACCCCCCCCCAGGCATTCCGATGGGCACAGGGCACCCCGTGAACCCCCCAAGCATGCCTTGGGGGCACAGGACACCCCTCAGACCCCTCCCAAGGGGACAGAGAACCAAACAGACCCCACCTGACGGGACATAAGACCCCCTTAGAAGGGGCTGGAGGATTGAGCCTCTCATTTTGGCTCCAAGACCCCCCCCCCAGCTGCTCGGGGCCGAGCTTCACTCTGCGCCAAAGCCCCTGCCCGGGCTGGGCAAAGGCTGCCAAAGTCCAGGGCCGGCAAATAAAAGGGGATAAAAGCCATTATCGGCAAGGGGTGAGGGTAAATGATTAACCCGGGGCACAGGGGACACGGTGACAGGCTCCAGTGACAGCATCGTGTCACTGCTGTGACCCCCTCCATCCCGGGACACCCCCCCAGGAAAGAGCAGCCAGCCCCTTTGCCCACCCCGCATCAAGAGGGAGCAGCTGCCAGCAACACTTTTATTGAAGTGAAAACTACAGTTACAGCCAAAAAAAAAAAAAGTTTAAATATTTTCAACTTTTTTTTTTTTTTCCATTAAAAGGGAGGGGAGAGGTTGGGGGGGGGGCGTGGGGGATGGGGAGAGGCTCCCGCTGTACCCCCATCCCTGCTGGTATTTGCACAAGGGGGGGGGGGGGGAGGCAGGAGGTGAAATCCAGGTGATTTTGGGGGTGCTCTCGCATCCCCCCCCCCCCCCCCAGTTTCAAACACAAAGGTCTCCAACATCTCTTGGCCGCAGCAAAGAAACACCTGAAATAGCTCAAAACTCAAACAGACGCTTTTCCCTTGGGATATGGACCCGCTCTCTTACCAGCCTGACAAAATAATAAAAAAAAATGAAAAATAACAAGGATTTTTCCTCGGAAAACCAGTGACTTAAGGACGTAACAACCAGCCAAAGCGGAGCTGGGTTTTTTAAAGGGGAGCTCGGAAAAGCAAAGTAAAATTCTAACTGGGCGGCTGCCTCGATGGCAAGGCGAGAAATTGGGGGGTGGGGGGGAAAAATCCCAGAAATCGTTGAGTTTTGCATCCAGCACCTGCCTGGGATGGGGAGGGACGAGCTGGAGCCTGCGCTGGGGGAGCAGCGTCACCTCTGGGGCTCATTTACTCAAACCCCTTTGCTGGGAGGACTGGAAACCACCGGGCAGAGGCTGGAGGGGCCCCGCAGCAAGGAGATTTCGCTGCGATTTCATTCCCATGGAGATAAATCCCGAGAGTCCATCGCTCCGAGGCCCTGCCGAGCGCTTCCGAGCAGCCTTTTAAAACAATAAAAAAAAAAAAAAAAAAAAAAAAAAGAACCCAAGAAACCCTGTGCATAAATAAATTTAAAAAAATAAAAAATTAAGGAAAGGAAGTCCCTTTCGCAGGAGATTTAACAGCAGCGGTTGAGGGAGCCGAACCCCAAAAATGAGCTCTACTTTTTTTTCCACCCCCCCCACCCCCCCCGGCTATAGGAAGAAGAGTTTGTCGCAGAGCTGGGCGCTGGGCTCGTGGTGCAGGACCTGTCCCGAGAGAAACGCCAGCTTGTGAGCGTACTTGCAGGGAGCAGGGACGCGGACGGTGCCCGGCCAGTTCCAGTAGAGGTGACAAAGCTTGAACGTCAACCTTGGGGACAACAAGAGGAGAAGGAGGAGGAGGTTAGTGCTCCCCGGCGTTCCCAGTTCGTGGAATCGGATGTTTCGGGGTCAGCTCCTGCTCCTTATGGCTGCTATGGCTCAATCTGCTCATGTTTTTCTTCCCCATGGCAGGAATTAAAGGTCAGGCTCCACGGCTGATTGCATTAATTAATTAATTATTTGAGCCGCCTTTCAACCCGCCGCAGCTCTCCTCCAAGGCCACCCGGGCCAGCACCGGGTGACACAGATTTTCCTTTATCACCTTCCCAATTAGTTCTTGCCCAGAGAGGAGGTGAGACAGACGCCATCCTCCCCCTCATCCGCTACGGAGTCCTCCCAGTCAATCCAGTACAAAGAGCAGCCTCATCCCAGCACCCGCTGCCCTCCCCGGGCAGCTCCAGTGGACCGTTTTGAGCGATAAAAACCAGATTTAAGGGCTCAGATGTAGGTCGTCATGCCCCAGGGGACAGCAAAAAGCCTGTCCTTACCTCTGCAGGTGCTCGCAGCTGAGGTTGGCCGTATTCAGCACACAGATGTAGCGCGTGGGGATGCCACAGCCCTGGCGAGAGCAATGGGCCAACAAAAAGAAATCCTGCCTGAGAGGGAAGAAAGGGCAGGGTTTTGTCACACACTGGGGGGTTTAGAGGGGTTTTTTTTACACATATATAGGGTTTTTTTCCCCCATCCCACTGCCACTAACCAGTCCGAACTGGTGACCGTGTGGTCGATGACGGTCCCCGGAGGAGGGGAGGTGAATTGTTCCGCCGTCAGGGCGTAGAAATTGGTGCTGATTTTCTTCTGCACCACCACGACCACCATGCTGGGCTGGTAGTTCTCGAAGGTGTCGAAGCATTTCTGCATCTGGGGGATCTCGTACTTGAGCACGGTGTCGAGCTGGCTGTCGGACACGCCGTCCCGGTACACCACGATCTTCTTGGGCAAGCAGTGGTTCATCTGGGCAAGCAGAAATGGGAAGAGGTCACTGGTTTTTATCCCCCCACCCACCCTGAATTTCACTGAATTTTTTTTAAAGTTGGAAGGGACCGTATAGATGATCTAGTCCAACTCCCCTGCTGAAGCAGGACTGCTTAGAGAATGCTACTCAAGACTGCATCCAGGTGGGTCTTGAAAATCTCCAAAGAAGAGGACTCCGAAGGGGACCCTGCACAGGACTGGCTGGCAAGGGGGAGAGACAAGAAGTTGGGCATTAGACACCCATTGGGTCCTCCAGAGTGGACAATTCAGCGGGTTTTCAGCCTAGGAATTCAACCCATTACTCTCGAGCTTTGCAAAAAGCCCTTAACTACGCTCAGGACCAACAAATATATTTTAAATCAGGTTTCAGAAAGGCTGGAAGGGCAGAGAAAAGCAGCGTTTGCACTAATCCTGCCCACGGGCAAGCGGTCGGTGACCACCAAACTTCCCCTTTTCGGGGGCTTTTTTTTTTTTTTTCACAGCACCCGCAGAGAGACAGGGAAAATTCCCAAGAGCAGCAGGTCCCTGCCCCACCACAGGCTGCTCTTCTCACGCTGGGGACGTGCGACAAAAAAGGAGAGGGCTCAGCATTTCCACTGCTGATATGAGCAGAGACGTAACGTGGCACTTCCCCCAGCGCAAACGAATCCTCCAGGTGGGTTCGCACGTTCCCCAGATAAAGGTGAGGTTCCCCGGGTGCCGCATCTAGTCCAAAGGCTGCCGAGGATGTTTGCTCACCCGCACGCACACAGGTCAACGGGTTTGGGGTGTTTTTCCCTTCTTTTGAGGTGACATTAAACCACGGGAGGGTTTTTTATTCCGTAGAGCTGGGCTTGGAGGGGGGGGGGGGGTGTTTGGCCTCACCTCGTGGAAATGCTGGAGGGCATCGGCCAGGCAGAGCCGCAGGCTGTCGGCAATCTCCTGGTGGGGCATCTGGAAGACCACCCTGGAGTACCACTTGGTGAGGACGCTGAGGGACAGAAGGGGACAAGTGTCAGGCACCCCCCCTCCGCCCCCTCCTTCGCCAGCCAAAGTCCACCGAGACGTTGTGCAAGCAAAAGCCACCCCGGCTCGGCGCTCACGGCACCGTTCCCAGCACCGAGGGCACGTTGAAGGCCGCCACCGCCAGCCATGTCCAACATAAACACGCTGGTGGAGACAAGCACCGGTTTCACCCTTTTCCCGGCAAAGGGGAACCAGTGGGACCTCCCCCAACATCCCCAGGGCGGAGCGGGAGGAAAGCTTTTCCCCCTGGGCTACCACGTACTGATTCATGCTGGCCACGAAGCCGATGACGGAGCGCATCCCTTTGCTGTGGCAGTGGTAGACGTCCATCCCAATGACCATCAGCTGTTTCTGGAGGAAGCGGGGTTAAAAAGGCAGGTGGGAATTAGGGATAAATCAGACAATTCTGGGCTGCCCTGACGGGATCTCTCCAGCCATGAGGGACGTTGCAGGCACAAAATGGAGATGCCAACCCCAATTCTGCAGGTGGTTCAGCCACATCCCCACCGAGAAGCCCGTAACCACAACAATTTATCCCCCCAGACCTTGCAAACTCATCACACACGTGTCTCGCCCAGCTTACCAGGGGGATGTCCACCCCCCAGAGCTCGCCCCCCATCTTGCAGTTTATCTGCAGCAGGACTTTCTGGACCACGCTCCTCATCTTGCCCACCTGGCCCGTGAGGGACTGCGCGTTGATGACCTGTTTGGGGGTGAAAAAACCCAAGGAAAACCGAGGCTGGAGATGCCCACGGCTTCCCCGTGGTGGTGGTGGTCCCCTCCGGCCGAGCCCCTCACCTACCTGGGAGGGCACCGGGGACTGCACGCAGCAGAGCTTCTTGATGGCCGCGTACAGGTCCTCGCGGCTGCTGGAGATGATGCACAGGACAAGCTGCACCTTGTCCTGCAGGGAGGGAGGATGCAGGAGCATCAGATGCAGGAGCAGCCCAGGAGACGCAGCGGCTGCACAGCCCTCCCCGGCAGACACGTTAAACCCATCCTAACCATTTTTCACACACACACCCCCCACGGACACCCCCTCCTCACCTCGCTGCCCAAAACGCTTCGGATGGTCTTGGCGTAGGTCTCGATGCGGTCATCCTTCAGCTCCACCAAGGCAGGCCGGCTGACGTGCATCCCGATGGGGCCACAGACGCTCTCCATGGCGGCCACCAAATCCTTCGCCAGGTCCTGGAGGCGCTTGGGGTAAACCAGCAGCCAGTAATTCATGGCGATCTAAGAGGAAGGCCAGGACAACCCTTACCTCGGGGGCCACGGCTGCCAAAACGCGCAGCTCCCAGCCCTGGCAGCCCAGCGGGAAATTTGGCAGAGGGAAAGCAGCCCCAAAGGAACCTAAAGGGCACAGACAACATCCGAACGCTGCAGCCTGGAAGCCTTCAGCCTCCTCCAGGAGGAGGTGGGACAGCAGACGCCACGGCCACGTACCTCCAACCTCCTTAGGAAAAACAGGCTGAAGCATAAAGCCAATATAAATAAGGGAAAGGTTTTAGCTCGAACAAGCTCAGGCGAGAGCCGGGCAGACGAGATGCCAGCGCGAAGAAAAACCCATCCCAGTTTTCAAACAAGGGGATGTTGTTGCCCTGGGCTCACCGTGGAGATTGAAAATTCTCGTGTGACTTCCTTGTTCCAGCTCAGGTCCTCGGCGGGCACGAAGGAGCTGTGCCGCAGGTTGATCCTCTCCATGGGCAGGATTCGGCCCTGGGTCTAAACAGAGCAGAAACGTGTGGCAGCTCCGTTCCTGGGGGGAGAGCGCGGAGCCTGGCCCCCCCCCCCCCCTCCCACCGCAGCCCCTTACCCTGTGGATGTCTGGGTCCAGGGTGAGCCCCCAGCGCATCAGCTCCCCCGAGGCCTCCGGGTTGTCCTTGATCCTGCGCAGGAGGCTGGTGAGGCGCTGGTAGTGCTGCCTGGGGCTCTGCAGCATCTCCCGCATCACGTCCTGCATGGGAAGAGACCGGTTGGGGATCCCCCGGGTGTGATGGGGGGCTCTGAGACACGCCCCCTCTCCTCCCTCCCCCCCCCCCCCCCAAGGGCAATGCCAGCTCAGGTGAGCAAGGACCACCAGCTGGATGCTCTGACCTTCACCATTCGACTGTCCTTCTTTGTGTCGGGGATCCCAGTCATGAAGGTGAGCTCCGGCACGAGCATTACCATGTCCAGCTGACGCTGCGGGGAGGGGGACAAGCACCATCAGCCCCCCCGAGGGGGCTGCAAACCCCTGCCTCTCAGCGACGGGCAGGACAGGGGCTGGAGGAGGCGAGAAAAGACCGTGGGTCTCAATTTCCCCATCCCAGCTTTCCATGTCTGGCTCACCTTCCCCTCCGGCGTCTGTTTTTCTTTGGGCCTGTGGATGAGCAGCGGCTGGTCCAGCTCCCTGACGGTGATCCCATAGGTTTTACTGGACAAACAACAGGAAAACGGCATCAGACGAGATGTTCCTGCTTCCTGGTCCCTCACTCCTCAAGCCTTTCCCCACGGACGCTCATCCCAAGGGATGCTCCAGCAGGTCCCTACCTGTAGTAGTCCATGAAGGTGATCTCCTGGCCGCTGGCCAGGGTGAAACTGTCCCTGGGGGTCTTGTTCCAGTCGATGTCGTCGATGCGGTAGGTGCGGTTGTTGTAGCGGGTGATGACTACGTTGCCCACCAGCTGCTTGGTGCACTCGTCCTGGAAGCTGCTGAGGCTTTGCTTGTAGATGCTGTGCCTGCGGCGGGGAGAGAGGCAGGAGGAGAAGCTCAGGGTGATGCTTCTTGCCCACGCTAACCTAAAAATTAAACCCCTTTTGCCAAACAGCACCAGTAGCCACGAGCCCGGTGACGGTAGCCAGCATTTCCCTCACCCAGAGACAGCCCCGGACCCACGGCTGCTGGAAAACCACCCTCATCCCCCAAAAATCCATGGGGCTCCTCTATTTTTCCCCCCCAACCCCCTCTTACATGAAATTCAGGACGGAATCGCTGCGGATGACTTTGTGGATGGGGTCGACCAAGAGGAAGAGGCCGCCGTCCTTTTTCCGGATGCTGACCGAGTATCCCGGCCAAATCTGCAGCCTGCGAGGAGGAGGAAAGATGCCCGACGGCGCCCGGGTTCAAACCGGAGCCGCCTGCGCGGCGCTGCCAGAGGAACCGGGCAGCCGTCCCGCTCGCCAAGGAGCCCTCAAAACACGGAGGATTTATTTCCCAGCTGGCTGCCAGCTTTCAGCTAATAACCCCTGAACTGCACTGCGAAAAAAACAGGCCCTCTGAGGTCAGGCTGAGCCGAGCTGGCCAAGAGAGCTGACCTGGCAAAGAATTCCCAATTTCCAGCCTTCCACTGCCGCCGGGGGAACGGGAACGTCCCCGTCTCGCAGCCACGTGAGGAGCAGGAGAAAACCACGTCCAGCACCCACCTGTAATGCTGTATGATGGTGGCCTGGGCAGGTTCAAAGAAATTTCTCCCCACCAGATTCATATCTAAGATTCTCATCACCCTAAAGAAGGAAAAATAAAAGCAAGGATGGGCTCAGGCTCACAGGGAGGAGGAGGAGGAGGAGGAGGAGGGTTTCTTCCCCACTCGGGGAGGGGTCTCTGTCATCCCTCACCTCCGGAAAACCACGTTGTAAAAGGGGATGCAGAGATCTGAGCTGGGCTCCAGGACTTTGGTGATCTGGATGGTGATGGTGATCTCCTCCCCGTCGCTCCTCCTCTGAACCTTCAGGCTGACCGGCTGCGGGGCGAGAGGGATGTTCCCCTCCCCAGCACACGGGCTGGAGACCCCGGGGCGGGGAGGGGGGCATCCCCGCGCCCCCAAATTGACTAGAACAACCTTACCCTGGTGCAGATCCCACCGCCCCTTACCTGGGGGAGCAGGATGGGCAGGTAGAGGATGGAGCCATCGAACGCGGTCACGTCCCCCGTCACTGCCTGGTGCTGCTTCAGCATGGCGAAGCGGGCGCTCCTGCACTCCACCTCGGGGCTGCCGGAGACGGGGATCATAGAGTCACGGAATGGTTTGGGTTGGAAGGGACCTTAAAGACCAACCAGTGCCACCCCCTGCCCTGGGCAGGGACACCTCCCACCAGACCATGTTGCTCCAAGCCCCCTCCAACCTGGCCTTGAACCCCTCCAGGGATGGGGCAGCCACAGCTTCTCTGGGCAACCTGGGCCAGGCTCTCACCACCCTCACAGCAAAGAACTTCTTCCCCACATCTCAGCTCCATCTCCCCTCTTTCAGTGGCAAACCCTTCCCCCTCCTCCTAGGGCTCCCCTCCCTCATCCAGAGTCCCTCCCCATCTCTCCTGGAGCCCCTTGAGGGACTGGAAGGGGCTCCGAGGTCTCCCCGGAGCCTTCTCTTCTCCAGGCTGAACCCCCCCCAACTCTCTCAGCCTGTCCTCCCAGCAGAGGGGCTCCAGCCCTCCCAGCATCTCTGTAGCCTCCTCTGGCCCCACTCCAACAGCTCCGTGTCCTTCCTGTGCTGAGGACTCCAGAGCTGGACGCAGTGCTCCATCACCCGCCACCGCTGGCAAGTCCTCGGTCCTTTAACCCCCCTCTTCTCCCCCCCCTAGCAAGACCCCACTCAGGACCCCAAAAACCTTTACGAGGGGGAAAAGCCGGAGCTCGGTGCTTCGCTGCCCCACAGCAGCCCTGCCGGCAGCACGGTAGCCGCTCCGGCCACTCCATCTAGTGGCTACTGAGACAGAGAGACAGGGAGGGCTCTGCCCAGGGCCACCCACCCTTCCCGGGGTGCTGGGGGGAGCCTGGCCCCCCCGTCCCCACGCCCATACCTGAAGGTGACATGGTACTGGTAGACGGCTTCGTTCTGGCAGTGGATTTTAACCGAGTTCAGCCCCAGGGCCAAGGCGGTTCCCTTCGGCACTGGCTTCGTCCCCGGTGCCCTAGGACAGACGGAGCAGAGGTGGCCAGCTGTCACCCCAAGCGGCGCTCGGACCCCAAAATTTGGGGCTGGGGCTCGCCGAGGCTTCACTTACGGTCTGCTGGCCGCCGGGGGGGTCCCTGGGGCGGGCACAGGCGGCAGGGAGAGCCGGGGTCCCGGCGGGTGCAGGGTGGGCGCAGGGGTGATGCAGGGCTTCCCGTGGGTCGGTACGGCGGCGTCTCTCCCGGGGGGGCCGGGCAGCGCGTCCCCTCTGCCTCGCCACAGGATCCTGCCTCCCCAGCACAGAAAGGGGTGAACCCTGGCAGGCTGGGGACATGCCGGCAGTGTCCCGGCTGCAAACTGTGTGTGTGTCCCCCCCCCCCCCCCGTAGCCCCCCTGTAATCCTCCCCCTCACCCCCCCCAGCAGGTTGTGCCCCACACGCAGTGGGTGCTCCCTGCCCGGAGATGCTCAAACCGCCAAGTTTTGGTGGCAAGTCACCAAACCGGCCCTGGCGCCGTGTCACCGAGGGAGCGGAGCGGGAGGGGGCACGGGCAGCGGCTACTCGAGGCCAAGGTGGGGAGGGACCCGGGGGGGGGACACACACACACTCACCGCCCACGTGTGGGGAGCGCTGCCACCCCCCTCTCATCATCATCCTCCACCGCCGGGCCGGGCCGCGCCACAGCCTCCACCACGGTGCCACGGCCTGCGGGAAGGAGAGGGCACGGTGGGCGGTGGGGGGGCCAGGCCAGGTCTCTCTATCCCCGTGCCCCCCCGCCCCGGGAACAACCACCTACCGAGGGGCCAGTTCCCGGGCTCCAGAGAGGGGCATGGCCGTTCACCCAGGCCCAGGCCGCATAACAGGGCGGAGAGCGGCGCCAGGGGGGGCTGGGGCTCGGGAGGACCGGGTCGGGGCAGGCTCTGGGCTCGTCCCGGGAGTCCCCGCAGCCTGCCCGGGTAAGCGGGGCCGGGTCCGGGGAGGCGGAAGGACCGGGAAGGCTCCATGGCCGCCCCGTCGAGGCGACGGCCCGCAGCGCCGAGCACGCCGCCGTCAACGCAATGCGCAGGCGCGGCTCCGCCCACCCCCCCTCATTGGGCAGCTGGCTGGCCACGCCCCTCGCGGAGATGCTCCTGCCCGCGCGTGAGGGGGCTTCAGCACCGCGGACAGCGGTCGCCGAGGGGGGGCGTGGCCGGGGCAGGAAGGGGGCGTGGCCGGGGCAGGAGCTGGGGGGGAGCTGAGATGGGATGGGGTAGGAGAGGGGTAAGATGGGATGGGGGGGTAGGATTGGATGGGGTGTAAAATGGGATGGGACAAGGGTAAGATGCGTGGGATGATAAAACGGGGGAAGTAGGGAGGCGGAAGATGGGTTGGGGGGAGTGGATTGGAATGCGTGAAGGGGGTAGGACAGGGATAAGATGGGATGGGGGTAAGATGGGATCGGTTCTGGGGGGGTAGGATGGGATGGGGTAAGATTTGATGGGGTGGGGGAGTAGGGAGGCATAAAATAGGGGGGGGTAAGATGGGATGGGGGGATAGGATGGGATGGGGGCATGATGGGACAGGGGGGTACGATGGGATGGGGACCGGGGGGGGGCAACAGCAGCCCCAGCCCTGCTTTACACAGTCAATTGCTGCCTCCCTGCCCTCCCTCCCAGGAGGATTCCGTTCCACGATGGCTGACCCTCGGACGCTGCTGTGCCCCCCACGCGTATTGTCCCCCACCCTCCCCAAGACACGCAGCCTCCTGCCACCTCGATGGGGACGTGCTGGTGGCCACGCACTGGCCCCCTCCCGTGCTGCAGCGGCACCCAGGGACCGCAGGGCCAACGCTGGTCACCGGGGGGTCCCCCAGATCGCGCCACCTCCATGCTGCTTCCTCGGCAGGGAGATGCTCCGGGCTGCCTGGCCCCACATAGTCCCGGGGGGGGGCTAGAAAGGCTGTGGGGGCCCCCCCTGGCTCTCCCAAGGGATCAGCGGGCGAGTGGCAGGCTGGTGACAACCGGATGGGCTGGTGGCACAGGGCAAAGGCTGCCGGTGGCAGCGGAGAGGACACAAGACGAGACAGAGCAGCCCCACGCCGGGGGAAAAAAAAAAAAAAAAGAGGTTTTTATTCCATATTTTTCCCCGCGGGGGGGGGGGGTCCTGCTCTCCCCAGTGTGTGCACGGCTGCTGGAGAGCCAGGGGGGGACCACACGGTCCCCCCAAATCCAGAAATCTGTGAGATGTAGGCAGTGACAGCCCCTGCCTGTTTTGCACGGGGAGTAGAGGGGGGGGCAGTGGGTCTGGGGGGGTCAAAGCGGGAGCCCCCAACCCTGGAGCTGCCCCACTGCAGGGCTGGGAAGGAGGTAGAAGCCAGCCCTGCGCCCCCACACCTGCGGAAGACACCTCTCTGTGTCCTGAAGGCAAAGCTGGGGGGGACGAGGGCACTGCGGAGTCCCCGAGCTGCGCAGGGACTGTCCCCGGGGGCTGTGGCCATGGGGCTGGGCCCCCCCCAGTTGCCCCCAGGCTACCGGTGCCGGTGCTCCAGCAGAGCCTCGAAGTCCGGGGAACACACCAGCTTGTGCTTCACGTGGCCCAGGACGATCATCTCGCCCGTCCGGTTGTCCCCGATGCCGACGGACACCAGCTCCTACCCCAGAGGTGAGAAAGGGCCCATGAGCAGCTCGATCCCACGGGAACGAGGGTCCACGGGAACGAGGGTCCCTGCCCGCTGTGGGGGGGAGGCTAAGCCTGGAGGAGATGTGCCCCCCCCCGCTGCTACCCACACCCTGGGGACAACACCAGGCCTGGCACAGGAATGGTGGGAGGGGTACCATGACCCTGCTCCTCCCAGGGACGCCCCCCCCCCAAAGGGGTTACGGTGGGGTGCAGCCCCACAAATCAGGCCCCCAGACACGCGCCCCCCCCCCAGCCCCTTTACCTGTAAGAAGGAGCAGGGGGTCCCCATGGTCACGTCCAGGGTCACCTTGCCCAGCACCAGCTGCACTTTTCCCGACTTTCGGATGAGCAGTTTCCCCACTTGCCCCTCGGGGAGGTCGGCCAAGGTGCAGGTATTCTCCGCCTGCCTCGCCTCCTGCCACCGTGGGAAGGGGGGGGACACACACACACATACACACACAAATCACCACCTTGTCCCCCTCTCCAGCCCCGCCGCCCCCTTCCCCCAGCCCCTAACCTGGCTCTTCTCCTGCTTCACCACCACCACTTGCCCTTCCTCGGTTTGCAGTTCCGTTTTGATGGGTTTGGCGTCGTGGGTGGGGGGCTGCCCGGGCAGGGTGTCGGGCAACTGGAGGAAGAGCAGCTCTTCCTCGGCCGAGAGGCTCAGCCGCTGCAGCAGCTCGGCCACCGAGACGTCCCGGGGAAAACCGGGGGGTCCTTTGCTTTGCGCCGCTCTGGGCAGAGGGTCCTCATCGCACGGCTCTTCTTTCACTGTCACCAGGAGTGAGAGGTGGCGGGTGGGCACGGGGAAAAGGAGAGAAGCCCCCCCCCGCCCACTGGGATCACGGAATCATGGAATTGTCAGAGTTGGAAGGGACCTCTAGAGATCATCCAGTCCAACTCCCCTGCCAAAGCAGGGTTGCCCAGAGCACATCACTCAGGGCTGCATCCAGGCGGGGCTTGAAGATCTCCAGAGAAGGGGACTCCACGACCTCCCTGGGCAGCCTGTTCCAGGGCTCTGCCACCCTCACCGGAAAGAAGTTCTTCCTCATATTTGAATGGAACTTCCCGTGTTCCAGCTTGTGCCCGTTGCCCCTCGTCCTGTCACTGGGAACCACTGAAAAGAGTCCGGCTCCATCCTCCTTCAACCCACCCTTTAGGTACTTGGAAGCATTGATAAGGTCTCCCCTCAGCCTTCTCTTCTCCAGGCTAAAGAGCCCCAGCTCTCTCAGCCTTTCCTCGTAAGGGAGATGCTCCAATCCCTCCATCATCTTTCTTGCCCTACGCTGGACTCTCTCCAGTAGTTCCCTGTCTCTCTTGAACTGGGGAGCCCAGAACTGGACGCAGTATTCCAGTTGTGGCCTCACCAGTGCAGAGCAGAGGGGGAGAACGATCTCCCTCCACCTACTGGCCACACTCTTCCCTACGCAGCCCAGGATCCCATTGGCCCTCTTGGCGACAAGGATGCCCCCCAAGCCCACCTTTCACTGGTGGGTCCAGCTCCATCTTCTCCTCCTTGGGACTGGGCAACCAGGGCTGGGCATCCTCCTGCTCCGTTGCCTCCTCCTTGAAGAGCCAGCCCGAGTGGGCCAGCGGCAACTGAACCGGCTTGTTACGGATGTCATTCTTCAGCCCCGGGTCATCCAGGAACTGTGGGGACGAGAGGGGGGACACTCAGGACCAGCCCGGTGGCACCAAAGCCACCCGTCCCCTGGTCCCACTCACATCGTCCTTCTGCAGCATTCGCAGGATCTGCTTCGTCTCCTCGTCCGTCTCCCTCTTCTCCTTCTTGATGTTGATGATGTGGGAAGGGCCAAAGTCCGACATGTCCACCGTCTTGTCCCAGGAGCCTGCTGGGGAGCGGGGAACAGCCCCCGGGGTGAGCCCCGAGCCAGGTGGGACACGCCAAGACCCTTCCAAAAAATGGTGTGGGGGGGCAGCTCCCTTTACCTTTCTTCTTCATCATCTCAGCAGGGCCCTGCTCGAAGATGGAGTGGGACTGGATAACCTCGGGCCGGCCCCGGCCCCGGCCATGCCCATCGCGTTGCCGGTCCCGGTCCCGTTCCTTCTTCTCCTTCTTGACGGTGACATCTTCTCTGGGCCTGCGGAGCGGGGAGGTGGCCCGTCACCCGCACCCCTGTCCCCTGCCACCCCCTCCCCGGCACCCCTCGGGGGGAGTGTTTTGCCCACCGAGACCCCACCGTGGAGGTACCCGCCGGCAAAACCGCCCCCGCACCCCGTAAAAACGCTTACGAGGCCACTTACTCTTCCTTGATCTTCCTGCTAATTATGTTGGGGGTGAAGGTTTTCTGCAAACGAGAGCAGAGGGACAAGTCGCTGCACGAGCCCAGATAAGCAACAGAAACCAAACCGGCCGTGGGGCTGGAGGGGGCGGATGGGGACACGGCCACCTCCTGCTCCCCCCAGAGCACCCCGACCCCCCCCCCGCCTCCGAGGGGTCGCTCCTCGCACCCACACCCCAAACGGTGGGGCAGGAGGCAGGGTCACCCCAAAAAGGGTGGGTTTGGGGGACCCCTTCCCTGGGGTACTCACCTTCTTCACCCCTCCCAGGGTGAGGTCTCGGGAGCGGATGGAGGGCAGGCGGCCGGGGCTGAGGGGGGGGGGCGGCCGGACGCCTCCCAAGCAGCCCCCGTGCCCCGGGGAGCCCTGGCCGCAGGCTGCCCGGGGAGCCGGTGTCGCCCGAGCCCCCCTCCGCCATCCTCCTCCTGGCCCTGCAGGGGGGGGGGGGCGACACGGTCAGGGGCACCCAGTACCCTGCACAGGGGGGTCAGTGTCTCCCCCCCCCCCCCCGCACCCCCAAATAACACCTACTCATATACCCTCCCCCAGGGTCCTCATCTCCCCCCGATCACCCCCTCCCCCCGGACCCACTCACCCCCTTCCCAGGGTGCTCACCCCCCAAGTGCACCCCCCCGAGACTCATTCACCCCCTCCCCGCGGTGCTCACCCCCCCCCAGACCCACTCATTCCTCCCCCTCCACGGTGCTCACCCCCCCATAACTCACTCCCCAGGGTGCTCCCCCCACA
The DNA here is from genome assembly GCF_964106895.1 of Numenius arquata. NCBI lineage: Eukaryota > Metazoa > Chordata > Aves > Charadriiformes > Scolopacidae > Numenius > Numenius arquata. Next base: position 2,303,002 of record NC_133601.1, on the reverse strand, counting down.
ATACACCCCCCAGACCCACTCGTACCCCCCCTCTCCAGGGTGTTTCACCCCCCGGACCCACTCACTCCCCTCCCCAGACTATTTCCCCCCCACCTCGGACCTACTCGCCCCCCTTCCCGGGGGACTCATCCCCCCCCCCCCATCACCCCCCCCCCGGACCCACTCACCCCCTCCCCAGGGTGTTTCCCCCCCCCAATGCACCCTCCCAGACCCACTCGCCCCCCTCCCTAGGGTGCTCCCCCCACAATACACCCCCCAGACCCACTCGTACCCCCCCTCTCCAGGGTGTTTCACCCCCCCGGACCCACTCACTCCCCTCCCCAGATTATTTCTCCCCCCCGGACCCACTCGACCCCCTTCCCAGGGGACTAAGCCCCCACCATATGCCCCCCCAGACCCACTTGTCCCCCTCCCGAGCTACTCATCCCACGCCCCCCCCCCCCCCCCCAACACCACGCCACGCTGCCCCTTACCCTGCCCGGGCAACCACCGGCTCACCGCCCCACTGCGCATGCGTGCCGTGCGACCGGACCTTCCTGGAGTGACGCCTCTGCCGCCATCTTTATTACGGGCCCAGCGGGCCCGCCAACGGGCCGCCATCTTTGTGCTTGGCGCTGCCCGGCATTGCGGAAGTTGGCGGCGCCATCTTTGTAGCGGGCAGTGCCCGACTCTTGGGACTGGGCACAGCGGGGGGAGAGGGGACAGTAGGGGGGAGAAGGGGGGGTCACTAACCTCTTCATTTGACACACACCCCCCCTTCATCCTGGGCTGAAGCCACCCCCCCCAGCGCCCCCTACACCCTTGGCGGGGGGGGGGAGATCCCAACCAGTCTACACGCGTGGGCACCCCACGCGTTTGGGAGGACGGAGGGGGGGGGGGCGATGAGATTTTTTTTTTGGGGTCCCCTCCAAAAAACGGCAAAGGGGGGGTCCCCCAAATGACCAGCAGCGAAGCAGAAAACACACCCACACCCACACCCTCCATCCTTTTGCTTTGCACCCCCATTTCCCGGGGGGTGGGAGGGGGGTCCCGGGTGGGTACCAGCATCCCGGGTGGGTACCAGCATCCCTGGTGGGTACCAGCATCCCCTCGCAATGACTGCATCCCATTTTTTTAGGGGGGGGTGGAGGGGTGTCCCGGTTGTGCCGGGGGCGGAAACCGCCCCCGGCACAACCGGGACACCCCTCCACCCCCCCCTAAAAAATTGGGGGCGGGGGGTTCAGGCAGGAGCTACCCACAGCCCCCCCTCCCTCCTCTCCTCCTCTTCATCTCCCCTGACGCCCCCGTTGGGCACCAGAAGAAACCAGAAGGCTTGGGGTTTTTATTTTCAATTCCCACCCCTTTCCAAGCCGCTAAGATATCTATTTTTCCTTTTTTTTTTTTTTTTTTTTTAATTATTTTTTTATTTTTTTTTTTTTTTTTAGGTTTTAATTCCCTCCTCTGGAGGGTGTTTGCTATTTCCGAGCGGGGCTGGGAGGATCCCAGTCGCAGCAGCCGCAGGAGAAGCAGCAGCAGCAGCATCGACGCCTTCTCACCCCCCACCCCCCCCACCCCCCCAACCCCCAAATCCTTCCCGCTCGCCTCGGCTCCCCCCCCACAACCTCCCCCAAACCTCCCCCCCCTTCCCCCCCCCCCCCCCCCCCCCCCGGGGCCACCTTGCCTCACCTTGCCCTGTAATCCCACTGCCATCCCAACGCACCCCAGCAGCAGCCCCCCTGCCACGGCCAGGTAAGGGCCTCACCGCCATTCGGGGGGGGGGGGGGCAACCTCCCGACGGCAGGGGTTGCTTTTTTTTTTGGGGAGGGGGGGACACGAGACAGGGTGCACGGGGACATGGGGGACACGGGGTGCATGGGGACATGGGGGACACGGTGACACAGAGCATCACGATGCGGCTGCGATGCTCCCGGTGCAGGATGAGACACCCCCCCCTTACCCCCCCAAAAACGCCTCCACCGGGCACGGGAGGGGGTGAGGGGAGGTTGGCACACTGTCCCCCGAAACGGTGACCTTCTGCTTTACCCCGAGGGGGGGTGGTGGCGGTGTGCGGGGGTGTCCGAGTGACACCCCCGCTTGGGTGACAGCCAGCTGGAGGGGGGTGAGGAGTTAGGGGGGGTGTCCGGGTGTTGGGGGTGCGCAGCGTGGCTCGCCGCAGGGCTGCGGGGGCAAGCGGGTGCGGGATGCCGGCGGGTGCCATGGCTCTGGGCACACAGCGGGGCTGGGGGGGGGGGGGGGGGGCCACCCGTGGCCCGTGGGTGGCCGTGGGAGCGTGCCCACGCGTGGGACGGATGTGCCGGGTGGTGTTTGTGGCGCTGGTTGTGATGGTTTTAGGGGGGGGGGGGGGTATCACAGATGAGCCCGGGCGTGGGTGGCCGTGGGCAAGTGTGTGCCAGCCGCCGTGGGTGCACGTGGGTTGCGTGGGGGGGGGGGCGGGGGTGGGTCTGTTGGTGGCCCCCCGGTGCCACCGCTCGGACGGGAGCCCACTGTGGCACCGCTGCTCCCTGTCAGGCTTCCACAAGATATGGGGGGGGGTCCCGTCCCGTCCCCCCCCCCCAGCGTCCCCGGTGTATCCCCTGGCTCCCGTGCCACTGATGCCATCACTGTGCCCGTGCATCTCCCACCCCCGGGTGCACCCCCCACCCCCGGGTGCACCCCCCCCCAACATCCACCCCACAGAGCAGCTCCCTGTGGGGCTTGCACGAGATTTGGGATCCCCATCGTCATCCCCCCCCCCCAGCCTCTCCGGTGCATCCCCTGGCTCCTGTGCCACCGATGCCATCCCTGTGCCCACC